>NW_018021065.1:0-9317 GCF_002006095.1 Pseudomyrmex gracilis
TGATATATTGAAAAGTGTCTGCCATTCATTTTATTATTTTCTTTACTTCTGTAGAGCCGTTTTTCTATCCGAGCAATAATTACGAAAAACACCGTTTAGTACGAATTACTCGTTCGATCGGTAATAACAGGAAGGTCCAGGACCCTCTTAACGGAATGTTTCAAAACACTACTTACCGTAACAAAAGCGCGTCAAGTGTGTCTGACTTTTGAGAATTTCCGAATTATTATTCAGCTCGCGTAAATCGATTCAGGTCGTGGCGGTACATAATTGCGTGAAGAAATTTTCAATAGTCAAAACCTAACCCTCTGCCGCGTATTGACACGGTTCAACCTAACTTTTCAAAAATTTGCAATTATCGCCCACATCGCGTAAGACGTTTAAGGACGCGGCGAAAAACAATTCTGCGTAGAAATTTTCAATAATTCAAATCTAACCCTCTGTCGAGTATCGACACGGTTTAACCTAACTTCGCAATAAAATTTGAAAATCGCTCAAAACGCGTAAATCGGTTAATGTCTTGTTAGAACACTGTTGCGTAGTAAAATTTTCCACAATTGGAATTTTTGAAAAATAAGTGTAAGACTTAACTTTAGGCAACAGAACTAACCCTCTGTCGAGTATCGATACGGTTTAACCTAACTTTGCGATAAAGTTTAAAAATCGCTTAAAACGCGTAAATCGATTCAATTCAAGATAAAACACCGTTGCGTAACGAAATTTTCCATAGTTGGAATTTTTTTCAAAAGTTAGTGTAAGACTTAACCTCAGGTAACTTCACTTCAAAGTAAAGCTTTCGCGAAAATCGTAAAACGTGGCGACATTTAAAACCGTGTGCGGTAAAAATACTCACGTAAATCGGTTGAATTTAGTTTTAAGATTTGACTACAGTAAGATCTCCAATCAAAACTATATATATAGAGTCAAGTCGAAACCATCCGGTAACTCGGATGAGCCAAGAGGAGCTATGCCAAGATCAACGGATAGGACGAATAGGACAAAACCACAGACGTCAGTCGCGTTTACGATACCAACTCAAGACGAGAACAACATGGATCGTAGATCGGTACAGACTCTGACTCATTCTCTTGATCTGATGGCGGTAATGCTTCAGAAATTGGAAATGTTGACTAACAAAGTCACTCAGATTGAACAGTCATCCTGAAGAAAGGGAAAACGAGTGAGCAGTAGCAGCTCGGACAGCGATCAAGGACGGTACAGTCCGATACAAAGTCCGGAAGGAGTACAGATTCCACAAGTCCGGCAGAGTACTCAACAGGATTTACAACAAGTGTAGCTACCTAAGTTACCAAAAGGAGGATATTTACAAAGTCCTTTCAAAGATTTAAAGTTCGGAGCAAGAGACTCTGACGTTAACCCGGTAATTTTCTTACGAAAATTCGAAAACACCGCGGCTCGCGAAGAAATAAGCGAGGATGACAAACTCTATTGGTTCTCGAGATGTCTAACACATTCTGCATCTTTGTGGTTTGAATCCAATGAGTTTACTGATTACGGCGAAATGATTTCAAGATCGAAAAGATGATTTCGAAAGCGATATTGAAATCAAACTGTACAGGACAAAATACGCAGATTGTTATATACTGGTAAATACGATGCTGCAAGAGGCAAGTCAATGGCCGAGTATGCGTTAAACTTGAATAAACAGACCAGGGTTTTCGACAGTCCGGTAACAGACCGAGAGTTCACATCAAAGATTTCATGACACTATGATCACGAAACAGCAATTGGAATACGACCAAGGGTGATCAACGAATTTTCACAATTTGTGGAATATTTAACTCACGCAGACATGTTAAAATCAACGCGGGACAATAAGAAAACTGACAGAAAAGTCGGCGACAAGTCGAAAACGACGGACCAGTCTAAAGAAACGACAAAAGTAAGTCGGGATTGGCGGGGGTTGTACAAAAAAAGTCAGAAAGTGTCAAATAGAGCGAATAAACCGTACCGAAGTAGTACGTATCGTGAAAAGACACTGGTGCGAGGTGAGCAATTCACTTATCGCAAAAATGAAAATTATACAAAGAAATTTGACAGGCGAAAAGAAGCATCGTCTGATAGCGAGGAGGAACAAAGAGAGTTGCGAGCTCAAAAATCGAAGACAGATAAGCCTAAAATAAAATCGGCCAAGAACTCCAAAATAACTCAACTTTCGACAAAAAAGGTACGAGCTATCGAGAAAGCCGAATCAGACAATACATCCAAAGTTACGGATAAGTCTGACGAAACAACGTCAGGAATTGTAGATTTTATCACAAAAGATGAAAATCTCAAAGACGTTGAAGAATTCCTCACAGAGGAACAGTCAAAAACAAAAAGTCAAGTCAGTGCAAAAATCTCTGTAAAAATAGGTAACAGAGATTCTAAGGCACTACTAGACACGGGTTCACAGATCAATGTGATCTCTAAAGAATTATACGAGAAACTAATTAACACGGGAGTAGAAACGACTACTATCCCGGTTAACAAGCTAACGCTGAAGGAGGCGTTCACCGATAAGGGCAAACCTGCTGCTTTCAAAACAGCGTTAAAAATTCAAATAAAGAATTCAAGTTATGTAATTGATTTCTTCGTAGTTAAAAAGTTGATCTACAACCTGATTATTGATATGCAGTTCTTGTCCAGACACCGTGCAGTAATAAATTGCGTGGGAGAAAACGTGCAGGTGGAACTCGAGGAAGTACAGCAAGTAGCGGCAATAAATACTTTAACCTCGGAGGAAGCTGAAGCACGCCTGCAAGAAATACTCACGGAAAACGAAGAATTGTTTTCTAACAAAGTAGGCTGCGTAAGTCATTACCAGCATAAAATTCAAGTAACGTCGGTAATGCCGTTCAAAACAAAAATGTACCCTATACGGGAAGTACACAAAAGAGCGGTAACAAATCACATTAACAAACTCGAGGAAAAGGGAATTGTGAGAAGAGCTCCAACGGAGTATATTAGTCCTTTGGTTACCGTGGTAAAGAAAAACGGGGAAACAAGGTTGTGCCTGGATGCGCGCGAGTTAAACAAGCGCATGGCGGGTGATCATTCCCAAACATCGACCATAAAGGAGGTATTCAGAAAAGTTGGAGACAAAAAATTCTTCACAATCCTTGACGTGACAAAAGCTTTCTGGCAGATCCCGCTTGAGCGAGAAAGTCAGAAATTTACTGGGTTTTTGTTCAACAACCAGACGTATGTTTTCTGTGGTTTACCTTTCTGTTTGAAAACATTTGGTGCATCGTTCACAAGAGCGATGAATCTCGCTCTGAATGAACAAAACTTGGATTATCTTACCATTTATTTTGACAATATTCTGATTGCATCGAGAACTCGTAAAGAACATCTTCAACATCTCGAATATGCTGAAGAAACTAAAAAAAGTAGGTTTTTGACTCAATCGAGGTAAGTGCCAGTGGGCACAAAACGAAATTACTTTCCTTGGACATACATATTCTGAGATCAAAGCATTGATCAATCAAAAGACCAGGGAGGCGGTAAAAAAGTTTGCGACACCGCGTAATAAAAAACAATTGCAATCGTTCCTAGGAACGGTTAATTGGGACAGACGTTTTGTAAGTAATCTTGCGGAAGAGCCAATAAACGCGTTGTTGAGAAAGGATGTAAAAATTGTTTGGACGAACGTGCATCAACAAGTGTTCGATAACGTTAAAACAGCGTTCGAACAAGCAGAGGATCTTTTCTTGCTAAAGAAAGGATATAAATGTGGCATGTACAATGATGCCTCAACAACGGGTTTAGGCGCTAAATTGTATCAATATTTAGACGAATACTCCAATCAAAAGTTTACGTTGGCACACGCTTGCAGAGATCTCAAAGGCGCTGAAAGAAATTATACCGTTACAGAACTCGAATGTTTGGCTTTGGTTTGGGCATTGCGTAAGTGGCACTCTGTGTTAATGGGTCACAAAATAAAAGTCCACACCGATCATCGAGCTCTTAAGTTTCTAAGTTCCTGCACGGAGAGCAGCTCACGCATTGCGTGACGGTTTATTTTCTTACAAGAATTTGATTTGGAAATTTAGCATGTTGCCGGAAGAGAAAATAATGTAGCCGACGCCTTATTACAAAATTTCGCGGAGACTTTTGATGTGTTTTACAAACAAGTGTTTAATAACAATGAGCTGCTCGATTATTACTGCTTCGTGAAGTGCAAACTATTCGTTTCCGAAGCTCAGGCAAGACTCTTGACAAACTCAGAATGAGCGCAACACGTTTTCTCAACGACTGATTTGTTTGGGCGTTCGTGCACGACTGCCGCGCGGCGCGCTCGGCTTCTCCACGAAGGCTCGCTTCTCCCACTAGGCGCTCGCGCACGCACTCTTACCTACGAGAATGTACTTTTCCAAAAGTGAAAAATTTTGACACAAGTCGCTTGTTTAAACTTAAACAGGCGTTCCTGTTGATTTTCACTAACAATTGTATTTTTTCCCGAAGTTAAGTACTTCAGTGTTGTGAAATCTAGAGAAATTTCGTAGGGGCCATTCAGCAATTAGGGAAGATAATTGAGCGTCATTGCTCAATCGTCCCGAATTTGTTTAAAAAGTAACAAGCAGCATTTTGTTGTAAATAAAAACTGCTTGTTAAGCGTAGTGTTAAGTAGGAGACAGACGCAGCGGCCTACGTGCAGTAGCATTTAAATCGTTAAATTGCTGAATGGTCGCGATCGATCCCTTTAAAAGATCGATCGCGAGCAACGACAGACAGATCGTGAGTAGCTGTTGACAATACTGTATGGCTCCGAGTCCATTTGGAGAGTTTACCGCAGTAAAGCAACAGCTAAGTGTCAGAGCTAGCGTGCGTTAATTGTACAACAATTATAAACATATAAGTAATAAACTCTACGGCAGTTTTCTATAAAAGACTTTTTTTCACCACCAAGTCCTTCGATTTCTCCGATCCCAACAAATTTTGGTGGCAACGGTGGGATACTAAACTACCGAGGCGGGATTTTGTCAAAGAAAAATTCCGGTTGGATTGAAGAAGAGGTAAAAAGGACATTAAAGATACGGGTGAGAAAAGAAAAGAAAAATGTGCAAAAAGAAATATATTCTAAAAAAATAAGACAAAAACGAACAATATTAGTAAAAAATAATATTAACTTTCGGGTAAACGAAACAAGTTCTCAGCACCTGAAACAAAAAAATAACAGAGTTTGTAGTACTGGCAAGTGGTGCAAAAAGTGAATAAAGAATCACTTCTCAACGCTCACAATCTCGGGTTACCCACAAAACTGACCTCCCGCATTAGTAAAGTGAGCAGTGTTACAAGCGGAGTAGAAGCAACGGACAAGAAAAAGGCAAGAAAAGGAAGTAAAGCCCACCGCAAGCACTCCGAGGAAGCGCTAATAGAAGAAGCATTACGGATGCACAAAAGGACCGGCAGAAAAAAAGAAAATTCGGCAAGGTGAGCGGCAATCAAGGTGACAACCAAAGCGGCAACCGAAGCGACAGCGTACAGCGGTAGCGCACGGCGGCAGCATACAGCGGCAGCGTACAGCGGCGGTAGCAGCGTCAGCAGCAGCGGCAGCGACATAGAGGCTATCGACCTACATAGGCAGCTGCGTAACGAAGAACAACACTCAGCAGGCGAGGAAATGAGAGCGCTAGCGTAAGTCAACATTCTGTAGTAATATTTTGTAAATGTCAAAATACTGACAGATAGGTCGCCCGGAAAAGCGCGATTGAAACTCCGTTTGTGAATACCGGTTAAAAATTTGGTACTACCGGCGGAACCGCGAACTGCTCCAGCGAAATTAGAGGCACACACGTATCCGTGCCGGTTGAGGTTCGAAGGTGATAGCGGTTCAGAGTCACATCCGAACGTAATAACGGAAAGAGAGTTTGAACTAGAAATAGACCGGAGTATAGCTGGAAGTCTGTTAAGAGGGGAAGAAAGGGAAGACGGTAATAACGAACCTTCTTCTTTGATTTTGTATCAAAGCAAAATGTTCCATGCGGGCGAAAATAACCTTGCGTCAAATTTCGATAACGCAGAACGGGCTCTGGACATAGAAAATGTTAGGCAAGCTCAGGACGCGGTAAACAGAGAAATAACGCAAATGCAACACGAGCTAGCCGAAGTTCGTGATGCGGGAACCGCGAAGGGCCCAGAGTCAGGTAGGCCAAGTCATGACGCCACCGAGGAAGTCTTACGTCAGGTCTTGCGGACATTAAGAGCAATGGAAGCATGTGTAGATGCGTTAGGTAGGCAAATGGGGGAGCTACGCGAAGAAAGAATGCGCGAAACAAGTGCTCCACCCACACGAAGAAACACAAACGTACGGCCGAGCGAGCAACTCGATATCACGTACGGACGGACGGATGATGACATCCGAAACCACGTAGTAAACAGGAGTCAGCTACAATTGAAAGACGCGGTGAATCTAATACGGGAAATCAGCTGAACAGTCACGCGAATTTTTAAACGCGTGTGAATACGCAACGGGAGTTGTTAGCTCGTTGGATGAACCTGATTTATTACAAGCAATTTTGTGTACAAAGTTGCGAGGTCAGGCTTTGTTAGATTTTGAAACAAAGAATATCTGCAACTTCCGACAGTTAAAAGAAGAAGTTGAAAACACTTATGTTGCAAAGAAAAGTGTTACTCAGTTGCAGGTAGATTTTAATACGTTGAGGCAAAAGAATGGCAAAAGTGCGCAAACGTACGGCCAACGTGTGAATCAGATTGCCATGAAATTGTATGAAGCCATGGTGGAAGGTAAAGGACACACCGTTGAAGAAAAACGCATCATTATGAGAACAATTAAGGAGCAGGCGTTACAACAATTCCAAATAGGATCAAAAAGCGAAATTAGAGTAATAATTTGCTCACGGAACTATGGAACTCTACAGGAGGCCATACATTCGGCCAGCTCGGAAGAAAAGGTGACAACACCTCATAGCGGTCAAATGAAAAATCAGAATCCGCAAAATACGGGAAAATATAATAAAGACACATGTTTTAAACGCGGAAAGCACGGACATTTCGGTCGAGATTGCCGAGTCAGCAAAGTGTCATTGCCAAAGGCAGAATAAATGCCGTTGAAAAATATTGCAATTATTGCAAGAAAACAGGACATTCCAAAGAAAATTGCTGGGCCCTGAATGATAAGAAAAAGTATCAAGAGAAGAAAGCAAATGATGCATCGCATAAAAAACAAAGCAAAAAGCAGAATCTACGTGACAGCAACGACTCATCCGAAAATGACGAGGATGGCACTAAGAAAAGGAAAGCTATAACAATAGCAGAGCTTCAAATTACTAATGTAAATACGACGCAAGCAAGTTTGGACATCGTAAGAATGCCAATTAAAGAGGCAAAGCGTGAAATAGCAGAGTTACTATATGACACAGGAGCCTCAGTGTCACTCATTAAAAAGAAATGCTTGAAAGGAGAAACTCCCGCGGAATTAACAAGTATAGAGTTAACGGGAGTTACAGGTCATAAAGTTTGCGTGATAGAAAAATTTTTGGCTACTATCCAGCTGAAGAATAAGAAAATCAAGCATCCTATGTACGTTGTAAGGGATGATTTTTCTATAAGTTATAAAGGAATTTTAGGAAGCGATTTCCTAAAGAAATATTACGTCACTCACAACTATAAGAAAAGGAAAATTCTCGTGGGACAGGAGGCATTGACCCTGCATCCTCATAGAAACATAGAGATACCATCGAGATGTGAGGCCATTACAACAGCGATAACAGATACCAATCAGATAGAATTAATTGAAGCAGAAGAGAAAAGAGTATTCATCGGCAGTTGTCTCGTACACCCAAAAAATTATATGTGCCCCGTGAGCATAATCAACACAACGGAACGTGCCGTAAAAATGCAGATTCCGCAGGTGAAAATTGAGCCATTAACGGACGCCGATGGAAATTTGGAGATAAATGAGATGAAAAATAAATTTAGCGGCCTTACGCGTCAGGAAAAAAGAAGAGAGATGTTACGGGTACAACATTTGAATAAAAAAGAAAGAAAGAAAATTTACGAGTTAAGCGAAGAATATAGCGATAATTTTTACTTAGCCGGTGAACCGCTGAGTAAGACAAAAGCGGTAGAGCATCAAATTCCGATCAAGGCTCACACTGCGCCGATTAATGTAAAGCCGTATCGATTGCCAGAGAAACATAAGAAAGAAGTTGATAGGCAGATAGGAGAAATGCTAGACAATGAAATAATTTGACCTAGCAAAAGTCAGTGGAATGCGCCACTTCTAATAGTACCTAAGAAGATAAACGCATCGGGCATTAGAAAACTGAGAATAGTAGTGGATTTTCGACGTCTAAACGACGTAACTATCGGAGATTCGTTCCCACTACCTAACATAACCGAAATTTTGGACCAGCTAGAGAATGCTAAGTACTTCTCTACGCTAGACCTGGCGTCGGGTTATCATCAGATACTCATGAAAAAGACGGATAAATGCAAGACAGCATTTTCAACGCCGTACGGGCATTACGAGTATAATCAAATGCTCTTCGGGTTAAAGAACGCGCCAGCAACGTTCCAGAGGTTGATGAATTCAGTTTTAACTGGACTACAGGGCATAAAGTGCTTCGTATATCTGGACGATATAGTGATACATGGAGCCAGTTTGGAAGAACACAGTAAGCGGCTAAGAGATGTGTTTGAGCGACTTTGAGAAAGTAATTTGAAGTTACAGCCGGACAAATGTGAATTTTTCGTAAGGAAGTCACGTACCTAGGGCACATTATTACCGAGGATGGAAAAGCACCAGATCCATCAAAAATAAGTGCAGTAAGAGATTTTCCTGTGCCGACAAAGATAAAAGATATACAGGGTTTCATAGGATTGGCGAGCTATTATCGGAAATTCATTGACCAATTCTCAAGAGGTGCAAAACCTCTGACTCAGCTAACACAAAAAGGAGTCAAGTTCGAGTGGGGCCAAAAACAGCAACAGGCATTTGAAATATTAAAGGAAAAATTGAGCAGCGCATCTTTGCTTGCATATCCGGATTTCACGAAGGAGTTTATCGGTATAACCGACGCGTCAGGTTACGCAATCGGAGCTGTCTTGTCACAAGGCCCGATAGGACAAGATAAGCCTATTGCGTATGCGAGTCGGGTGTTAAATACTGCCGATAGGAATTATAGCACCACGGAAAAAGAATTGTTGGCAATAGTTTGGGCCGTAAAACATTTTGGGCGTGTTCCGTTTGACCACAGTACGATTCGACACCGATCGATTCGACACCAAATTATTGGACACCAGATTATTCGACACCGTACGATTCGACACGAAATTATTCGACACCGTAC
>NW_018021065.1:9669-13818 GCF_002006095.1 Pseudomyrmex gracilis
AATCTGGTGTCGAATCGTACGGTGTCGAATAATTTCGTGTCGAATCGTACGGTGTCGAATAATCTGGTGTCGAATCGTACGGTGTCAAATAATTTGGTGTCGAATAAATCTGTGTCGAATCGAGCGGTGTCGAATCGTACTGTGTCAATAGAGTATCACCCAAACATTTTTGACCATATTTATATGGCGTTAAATTTAAAATCGTAACGGATCACAGGGCACTTGTGTGGTTATTTAGTGTCAAGAACCCCGAATCACGATTAATCCGTTGGCGATTGAAACTCGAGGAATATGAATATGAAATAATTTATAAAAAAGGGAAAGCCAACACCAACGCAGATGCGTTAAGCCGAAACATCGAGCAACTTGAAGTATGTACGTACAAAGCGGAGGAAACCGATGAAGGCAAAGAAGCAAGTGAGACACAAGAACTCACGGAAGAAGAAAAGAAACAGATACTGTATGAGTATCATGATGCGCCGTTAGGATCGCATCAAGGGATAGTGCGAACCATAAAAAGAATTTGCCAGAATTATAATTGGCCGCATCTTGCGAAAGATGTGGAGAAGTATATCTCGAGTTGTGCATCTTGTCAACGAAATAAGATGACGAAGAGAATTAAGGCACCAATGGTCGTCACCGATACTCCAGCAGAGCCATTTGAAAAATGCGCTCTTGATATTATCGGACCATTTACCATTACAAACAACGGAAGTAAGTACTTGTTGACCTTCCAAGATAAGTTAACAAAATTCAGTAAGGCAATACCTATCTCAAATCAGGAAGCAGCGACCGTAGTAAAAAAGTTTGTTACAAAAGTAGTGCGAGTATGGCATTCCAAAAACGGTACTAACAGATCGAGGCACGAATTTTGTCAGTGAAATGTTTAAAAACGTGTGCAGATTGGTACAAATTAATAAAATTCAAACAACGGCATATCACCCCGAAAGTAGTGGAGCTTTGGAACGTTCTCATAGTACGTTGGCTGAATATATAAGGCACTACGTAAACGAAGATCAAACAGATTGGGACGAGTGGATTCCGTACACTATGTTGCATACAATACTACGACACATTCAGCCACAGGGTTTACACTGTTTGAATTAGTGTATGGTAGACAGGCGGAATTGCTAACTGCGTTAAGAAAACTTCCGGCGACACAGTATAATCTAGAAGATTACGCACAGGAGGTGAAGTATAATCTAGAAGATTACGCGCCGCAAATCGCGTGGCGAGGGAAAATCTGCGCGAGGAAAAAGAAAAAGCGAAGCGTTATTACGATAAAAAGACAAAAACGGCATCTTTCAAATTTGGCGATAAGGTCCTGCTATATGATGAAACATTGAGAAGGGGAAGGTCAAAGAAATTGGAATCACTATGGGTTGGACCATACAAAATAGTGGCAAAAGTTTCAGACGTTACGTATACGATAAAAGCAAGAAGACGCACACATAATGTGCATGTTAATAGGCTAAAAGCCTTTAGAGAAAATTAAGTAAAAGAAGAAGTACTTACCGATCCGCTTCACTCCGAGTCAGAGATGGTTACAACGGAAAGATCGGGCGACAAGTGGGGACCCAGGCACACCACGTCGGGATCCCAATCAAAAAAAGGTCGGAATACACCGGGCGGCGGGGTGCGCGGTGACTCCGGGTCTGGAGAGGACCGGGGAGTAGTCTTCCGGTTCTAAAGTTACCACTTCGTCCTCAGAGTCGGGCAGGGTAACGGTCGGTGACAGGACGGGCGGCTCCGGCAAGGCAGGATCGTGGTTGTCAGTTGTTTCTGCGGTGTCTCAAACTACGACGACGATAGCCGCACTTGTGATGCTGATCCGCAAGTCAGTATCACTGTCACCGTCACTGGCACTATTACGTGAGATGGTCCAGTTTTCACCTCTACACTGAAGACCAAGCCAACATGTTACGCAGAGGGACCCGGATGGTCGATCCGCGCATTCGCATCGAGTACATGGAAATGCCATGGTGTAAAATAAATAGTTAGTAACACAAGGAAAAATTTCTCCGTCGTTCGCAAGAAATAGCAAAGAACTAACTCGGTGGTGAAGTGTGAAGTTTCGAAAAATCCGTCCCGAAAGGAAGGGGCAATAGAGAAATTCGCGGTTTAGCATAAATTTGACACCAGGAATCAAAATTAAACTCGGATGAAATCGTAGTCGAGTCAATTTACTCCGCGACTAAAGTAAAATATGGATAGGCAACACAGCGTAGGAACACGACGTTGCAGAAAATAATGTAAAAATATTATTTTACAGGGTAAAAATTTTACTGTTAAAAATTGCCGTATGTAATGCGTGGGATGGGACCGAAAGACAAGAATTCAGGATTCAAAGGGTTCAACATAACCCTGGCATATATTTAAAAAAACAAGGCGAAATGTACCGTTCTTCCAAGGAATGGAAGCTCGCAATAAGATTAGACGTAACTTCTATGTATAGTAGACTAGAACAGTTGCAAAAAATGTTGGATAGTTCCGAAGACTTGTGCGACAACGAGAAAATATTTAGTAACAATAAGGAGTTCTGCGACAGTTTTTCTGGCAAGTTACGGCACAGGAAACTCAAGGTCAGTACATTAGTAGGAAGAATAAAAATGATAGTAGGAACACCGGCGCGCAGTCGCAGAGGTCTAGTGAACGCAGTCGGTTCCGTGGCCAAAGTGTTATTTGGCACCATGAACGCAGAAGACGAGAAAGTAATCTCGGAGCAGCTGCAATTGATAGGAAGTAAACAGGCCGTGTTGCAGCATACTGTAAAAACTCAATTACAGGTAATTAATGCCACGATTGCTCACGTAGACGATGTAGAAAATATTACAGAGAAAAATGAGAATAGGCTGCGTAAAGCAGTGGTAAGAATAACTCAAAAAGTTGATGAGTACGCACAACAGCAAGAACTGAGAGACTATTTCCTCGAGCTGGGCAGTTTGCTGTCAGAAATGGAATTCGATGCCGAGAGAATAATTGAATACGTCACCGACGTGCACACTAAGTTTGCAAAATTGGAAATAGTGCCACTTGAGCAAATCATATATAGTCTAAAGGAAGCAAATAACCAATTTATGCGGGACCTACGTTTTCTTTTTGCTGTGACTCTAGAAAACTGATTAGAGATAAAAAGGTTTGTCACGGTTAGTGTCTATTGCAAGGATTCGAGTATATTTACGGTTGTTAAATTTCCATTGATCAGTTCTGGTAGTTACAATGTGTACAGGGTAATACCCTTACCGGTACATGAACGAGACAACGTATTCGCGGCGGTGCGAGTCAAGCACCCGGTAGTAGCAATAGACACCAATTGTCAAACGTACTCTATACTTAGCGAAACACAATGGAGTAGTTGTATAAGCGTACAAGAACGCTATGTGTGTAAAAACGTGGATTCAATGTATCGGTTCTCGCAGGGAGCGCCCTGCGAGTTGCAAATGTTTGTACACGAGGATGGTAAATACAAAGACTGTGAAATCGACCACATGGTTTTCAACCAAACTATGTGGGTGCGATTAACAAAGGCGCGCGTATGGTTGTTCTCGACCTTGAGAGAAGAAACTTTACGAGTTACGTGCAAAAATAGGTCAGAAAGAATGGAGGTCATATTCGGAGTCGGGGAAATAGAGCTGCCGGAGCAATGCGAGTTGACCACGGCAAGTATTATAGTGCGAATTAATCAAGTAGTTAAGGGCGTGGGAATAAATACGTTCTTACCGCGTTTTAATATCACGGCACCAAGAAAAAGAGAACATGCGAAAAGTAACGGCATGGAATTAGAAAATGTAACACGGAACCAAGTGCAGTTGCGATCGTTAGAAGAACAGTTGACACGACTTACGAAAGAAAATGATCTTGTTGATTACACATTTTATAAGCAGCCGCACTTTATTATCCCGACTTTGGTAAGCATAACCTTGGTTATTGTAACAATCGCGAGTTTGTATTTTGGGTTACAAAATAGAAAACTCCAAGCTAAACGAGAGATAGTCAGTCTTCGAGATATACAGGGTCCGCCACTTAAATCCGGACAAAAATTTTTTTCTCGAAAAAGTTGTTTATTACAGAAAATATGAAAAAACATAAATAGACTGCTTTATAGCTGGGTTAAGGGATCTTTTCTGAGACATTTTACTCAATGTATCC
>NW_018021065.1:14358-18270 GCF_002006095.1 Pseudomyrmex gracilis
CGACTCGGCCATTTTAAGGTTATTAATGTCTTATCGACGTCTCTAACCTATCTTTAGGTCATATGGCACCTACTGCTGCATTCTAATATGATGGGAATGTCAAATTCAAATTTGTCCGGATTTAAGTGGCGGACCCTGTAAAGCTAAGTGCTCGACAGCCCGGGCACGCGGTGCCCGAGTTTTAAATTTTAGTGTAGTAAACGGACAATAGCGGTACATTTTCCTTCTTTCAAGAAGGGGGGAAAATGTTGTGAAATTTAGTTTGATTTTGTTCGGGCCATTGAGCAATTGCGGAAAGTACGCATCATTGCTCAATCGACCCGAATTTGTTTGAAAAGGCGAGAAGCACCATTTCCTGGTAAACGGAATCTGCTTGTTAAGCGTAGGGTTAAGACGCGGCACGCGACGTCAGCGGTAGCAGTTAGATTGCTAAATTGCTGAGTGATCGCGATCGATCCCTTTAAAAGATCGATCGCAAGCAACGACAGACAGATCGTAAGTAGCTGTTGACAATACTGTATGGCTCCGAGTTCATCCGGAGAGTTTACCGCAGTAAAGCAACAGCTAAGTGCCAGTGTAAAGCGTGCGTTAATGGTACAATAAATAGTAATAAACTACGCCAGTATTTATTACAAGAATTATATTCTTCACCAAGTCCTTCATCTTCCCCGATCACATTTCTCTAAGAGCGGATTTTATTTAACATAGTTATTTGATATTCAATATTAGTATCTATCGGTATTTACTCATATATGTTAATCGTATTTAGGTTATTATTATAAGTGAAATCCGGGTGCATAATGCCCATAATTTATTAATCAGATCAAGTGGAATTTATTTTATTTTGTTTAGAGAGGCCTAGAGAGACTGTGTTCTCTCATCAAACTGACATTTAAAAAATGTCAACAACACTTGTTAGAGGTAACGTACGTAATTATTGGCGAAACTCCGGAGATCGATTTAGCTTAGCTATATGGGTAGTCTGGATAAGTTTCAACAATAATGGGAACGTTAGTATTGGGCTAGGTACTTATTTGTTAGCACTAACCCAAGCCGGAATAGGGTATCTGCGTTAATTGACTATTTGTCCGAAGGGAAATCGACCTGCAAAATAAGAGCAATAATTAGAGTTAAAAAGTTGCCATACTTACCTTGGGTCGAGGAAACTAACTGTGTCCATCCGAGTTAATTCTCATCTCCTCCGGGATAATCTGGCATCTACCTGAACCAGAAAAAAGAAAGTTAGTATAAATCAAAGTTGCGAATTATTGCTGGAACTTACCCAGATCGTAGATCATCGGTAGTTGAATCCGTACGGTTTGACCAATAATTACAATGTTACACATAAAACGTTGTTTGTTGGTATCACTGCTGATGCGCTTGAATAACGCAGCTATCGGCGAGATTCGGCCTAGCAAGAAATCTTGTAATGGTAAATAGGTGATAGAAGTAATTTCCATAATTGCCTGACAGATCCAAGCGTGGTCCAGTGCGAAACCTGTTAACGGATTAGCCCAAAACGGAAATATTAAAAAAATCTAATTATCTGTGAGATTGCGTGTATTGTAAGGATTTTGTATGAGAAACAATCGGGCAAAATATCTTTTATAATTCATGACGTTTCGCGTGCTTACGTTCAGTGCAATGTGTCGCCAAAGGATGGTTTGACCTGAAGTAAAGAAGGTTTGCGTTAGTAATTAGTGACGAAGCTTGGTGTACGCACTACTCTTCTTTAGACTAGGCGTATAAGTTTTGTCAATATTTATGTGTTAGTACTAACTTTGTTAGGCGTTGCTAATTGTTGGCGAAACTAAGTGTGCGTGCTACTCTTCTTCAGATTAGGCGCTGGAGCGAGTTTCATCAATAATTAGACGTTAGTGTTAGTTTTGGATTGCGTTGGTAATTATTGTTAAGATTTCGTATACGTACTGTTCTTCTTTAGATTGGGCGTCCAAGCGAGTTTTATCAATAATTGGAAGTTAGAGTTCTAACCCTGTCAATGTTCGTCGGAGACTAACACTCACTGACAAAATAATTATTGTTAATACTCTGCGAGCGTTCTTGGCTGTGTTAGTTAAAAAGTTACTGCGGGTTTACCAAATATTTATTGAGACGTACTTACCTTAGATCCGATAGGTCCTCAGGAGTTAACAGCACCTGTAAAAAGAAAGCGAGATTCGAATTATGCGTGGTATTTCGAGGTTTGAAAGAGCTTTGATGGGAAAGGCTTCACACTAAATATTTTCAGTAATTGGTGTGTTGATAAATTTTAGTACTTACTTACCTGGGATCTTTCTCCATCGATGACTCGGTCTGAAATAAAGATAGGAATTGTAAAGTGTTGGCGAGATTTCGGGAATGAACTTCTCGAGTGTTAATGGGACTTTGCTGATAAAAAATTTCAATAATTGAAGTTTTTAAAATTATAATAATTTTGTGTAAAATTATCAGGTATGGGTGAAACTTTATCAGTAGACATGGTTTAAATCAAAAAACAGTTCAGAAAAGTTTCATCAATAATTTGGTAAGCTTATTCTTGAAGTATGGTGCGGGAAGCAAGCTTTCTTGGCGAGGTCGAGCGCGCTGGAGAGTAGTCGTAAATGCGCCACCGATAGGATCGGGTGTGTAAACATGCATTTCGCTCAGAATGGGAATCGTGCTTCCGAGTAAATCGGATGCTTTTCAAACGAGCTCCTCTCAGGGATTCGAGTCGCATACGAGCGTTTCAAGAAATCGGACGCGGTGACTATCGTAGCGCTCAATTAGTAAGCGATACACGAGTTCCGCGACCGCGAACAACAACAACGTGTTATCCGTCTACTTTTGTAACACACAAAAATTGTTATCATAACAAGTGTTTAATAAACATTGTTCGTGCAAGTTCACGTTAATTATGTGTTTTCATTAGACCACGTACATATGTCCCTGGTACATCTCGACGGTGGCATACCACTATTCTTGTTCTTTCCCGTTGGCAACTGGTACCAAGGTCTTCCAGGGTCCAGAAGCTACCAGAGGGTCGGATGAACGCCAGTACGGTGAGTCCGTTCCTGTGATGTGTAGACACACGGGGTTAGTACTTTCTTGCTTGTAAGGTAAAAGCAAGTGGCGACCGTAAAAAACTTATCAAACGGTTTAACCGTCCGGTCACAACCTTTCTCTTTGAACAGAGACGTCGCCCTCCCGCGGCTCCCGTGGGCGCAAGCCAGCGCTCCGGGAAGGCGGAGAGAGCCAATCTCATTAGGCTTCCCGGTGAGGCTGCCGTCCTCCTAACCGTGGGGGAGGGCGGCAGTTACGCCGAAGCGTTGAAGAACGCGGCGCCGTCAATCTGAAGGAGGTCGAGAACTCCGGCCTCCGGATCAAAAGGGCGGCCAACGAAGGTATGCTCCTCCAGGTACCCGGGCCTGAAGGAGCGGAGGAGACCGACGCCCTCCTTAAAAGAGCGTCTAAAGTGTTTGAGGGCGCGGAGGGAGTGAGGTCGTGACCGGACGGACACCTACACGAGAGAACTTCTCACGGTTTCCACCTTCTTTAACCCGACAAAAAGGAAGAAGATTACCTTTTTGGTCTGTTTCAAGAACGGACTCACCAAACCGATGAACATTTGTCTGTGCTGTCCTCGCCTCTGGATCCTTCGCTTGTTGTGGACACTGGACGATAATGGACAATAGAAGACAATTCTCGCTTTTGGACTGGCTCAACACTTAGACCAGGAACAGGTAAGTTTTCCACAAGGAAATTACACCAAGTTTAAAATAAAACACTGGTATATTAAATTTATTACTGAACACTTTTATGACGCAGATTACTACGCGTGTTACAAACGGGTGATACTCTATTGACCACAGTACGATTCGACACCGCTCGATTCGACACAGATTTATTCGACACCAAATTATTCGACACCGTACG
>NW_018021065.1:18788-29475 GCF_002006095.1 Pseudomyrmex gracilis
CGGTGTCGAATCGTACTGTGGTCAAACGGAACACGCCCGTTACAAACTGATTAAGCAAGATACATGGTTACAGCGTCTCACTAGTTTGGGCGTTTGTATCAGACTGTCTATTACGTTGAGCAGGACTCGTGGTTATAGCGCTATGTTCTCTTAAGCGCTCAATTCCAACTGCTGCGCGGCGCGATTGTCCTTGCCAAAAAGCTTGCTTTCCCCTCCCGAGGATCGCGCATGCGCAAGCTGCCTCAAGAATAAGCCTACCGAATTATTGATGAAACTTTGCTGAACTGTTCTTTGATCTAAACCATGTCTACTGACAAAGTTTCATCCATAATTGACACTTTTACACAAAGTTAATATAATTCTGAAAACTTCAATTATTGAAATTTCCCATCAGAAAAATCCTATCACTACTCGAGAAGTTCCTTCCCGAAGTCCCGCTATAAATTCATAATTTCTTTCTCTATTTCAGACCGAGTCATCGATAGAGAAGAATCCCAGGTGAGTAAGTACTAAAACTTATCAACACATCAATTATTGAAAATATTTAGTGTGGAGCCTTTCCCATCGAAGCTCTTTCCAACCTCGAAATATCACGCATAATTCTAATCTCGTTTTTCTTCTACAAATGTTGTTAACCCCTATGAACCTATCGAATCTAAGGTAAATGCAAAGCGTCAATTATTTGTTAAACTCGCCGTATCGTTTCTACAAAAGATGTTCTTTACGCACGCCAAGTATTATACAATAATTTATCTTTCAGTGAGGGTTAGGCTTGACAAACACTGACAAGGTTAAGACCATAACTTTCACTTATTGATAAAACTCGTTTGAACGCCTAATCTAAAGAAGAACAGTACGTATGCGAGGTCGTAACAATAATTATCAACGCAAACTGAAACTAACATTAACGTCCAATTATTGATAAAACTTGCCCGAACGCCTAACCTAAAGAAAACCAGTACGTATGCGAAGTCTTAACAATAATTATCAACGCAAACTGAAACTGACTCTACCGTTTAATTATTGATGAAACTTGCTTCAGCGCCAAATCTGTAGAACAGTAACACGCACACAAAGTTGTGTCAATAATTAGCAACGAACAACAAAGGTAGTACTAACACGCAAATATTGACAAACCTCATTCATACGCTTAGTCTAAAAAAGAGTAGTGCGTACACCAAGCTTCGTCAATAATTACCAACGCCAATTAATGTTTGCCATTAAACCTAATTATTGCTGAAACTCATCTAAACGTCCAATTTAAAGAAGAATAATACGTTCGCAAAGTTTTCGCAATAAGTAGCAATTCAAACAACTTAGGTGTTACACATAGACACACTGCAAAGAGGTTCACTACATTGCAGTAAGTACAATAAATTTGCTGAATTATGTGAAATACTTTATTCAACTGTTTTTCGTACAAACACCTACTAGCACACGCAACACCATTGACAACTGTACTTTCAAGTGATGTTAGTCGACGGTGGACAAGACTACCCGAGATAAGTCTAACTTCACAATTATTGCTTAAACTCGGTGAAACGTCTTATCTAACGTAGACCCGCACGCGTATTAAACGTTCACTTTCACTATCTTGTATCTTACTATTTCCTTACATATGGAATTTGAATCACGCTCGGGTTGCTCACTCAAGTCAAACCCGCATTCGGTAAAAAAATGTTCAAAAACTAGCATTTTCAATTATTGTTGATCTTTTACCAACCGACTTGATTACCAAAGCCTACTCATCTGTGCAAGTTTGAAAAACACTTCCTTACTTAAAATTCCAATATTAAGATTAAACTTGAAACACCTAATTTTTACAAATTTCCGAATTATAGCTCAAATCTTGCACACACACTCCAAACACAAAATTACATCAACCCTACAATTTACAGCAATAATTGGAATTGCTTGTTTTACAACTACTCCTGACATTAGTAAATGTCAGTTCGGCGAATAGACCCCCTCTACTTGGGTTACTCTGAATAACAAAACTAAAATAAACTAAATAACTCTATAATTATAACTTGGGCGTTATGTATCTCGGATCTGTATCCCTAACTAAACTTAAATACACGGAATACAGTCCGCTCTGACAATAAAATAAAATAAACTATCCATTATCACTTAACGTCTTACATTGGTTTGAGTGCCCTTATTTTGACACTCCTAGTCACCTTCGGTGGTTGTCGGCCTCTGAGCTGACTCTACGGCATCCGATGCTCCCTCCTGTGTTGGAACTGGAGTGTCCAAGCCCGTCGGTTGCAAGGTTCACCCGTCCCGTAAAGCACGCTGAAGTGCGTGTGAGGGACGTGGTGCTCCCCCTCACCGCAGAAGACATTGCCGCCGCCTTAGCGACACCAAGTAATTGCCGGCCCAGTGAGGTTTGCACTGAGCTGGTTTGCTCCTCCGTCGGGTAGGGAACCCTGTGGGCCTGTATGCCCTTGAGGGTGGCCCGGCAGACGGTGGAAGCAAAAAGAATCGAGGTGGGGTGGTTCAGCCTCCTCGTCGAGTGCTGGTAGCACGGCGAATGCAGTTCCCCGGAGAAGGGTATGGGTCGGTTATGGCCAGAAGAGGGTAAGAGGATACTTCTCTCCCATCCACCTCCTCTGTGCGTGCGGGGGCGACGGAGTTTGCCGCGGGTAAAAGGGGGGAGGCCACTGCGGCCCAGGAAAAGAATCCTCCTACCCCCGGGGGGAATCGAAGATTGAGGGAAAAAAGGGTGGGGACGGCGCGGTGCCTCCCCCTTTTCCCAGGAGGCGGTCAGGGTCAGGGACCGTAAGGTTGCCGGGCCCTGGCCGTCCGAGGGCACGGCGTATAATGCGCGGGGTAGAGGGGTCACGGCTCGGGCATGACCCCTGGACCCAGCCTTCACTAGAGGGCTGCTTGGTCGCGGGTAAGGGACGCGTGAACAACGTAGTGATCCTCCCTGACTTCGGTCACGGGGGGCAAGGACTTGGAGCAACAAGTTGGGGAACTTGTCGCGTCATTGCACAAGTTCCCAGGAAGGGGCGGCTTGAGGAGAGCTATGGCCCCCTTTTCCTGCCGCGATCCCAAAGGCAACGGTGACAGGAGGCGTTGTCCTTTAGGGGACAAGTCTAGGACTCGGGGGGGGGGGAGCCTGGAGAAGTCATAGCCGCAAAGCTGCCTCAGGCTCCCTCTTAAATTAGGTGGAAGCTATTGAGGGGTTTTAGTGGGTGCGAGTCCCACACTCCCCGCCCAAATCCTCACGAGGCTGTGTGCATAATGCGTTTCCCCTCATAAAAACAAAAACAATATCGTACACAACGATAGTCCGGTGGAAGAAGAAACGTTTGTGAATGTTTCAACAACAATTCACAAAGTCTGTGCAACTGCGTATGCGCACAAGGGTTAGGTATAGAATCTTAATTGTTTAAGAGGTTGCGTATCGCGAGGTATCTGTAAGAAGTTAGATGCGTGACGAGGTTTGGGCCACAATTACCGAGGTCCTCACTTTGTGTTAAACAGGAGTAACACACTAAAGTTGGTGCGCATGCGTGAGTACCAGGAAAGGGAAGCGAGCCTTCGAGAAAAGGGAAAACGCGCCGAGCGCCAGTAGAGAACGAGATCCCAAACAAGCAGGTCGTTCCTGTAAAAAAAACGGGTGTCGAAATAACCGTGCTTACTCAAATAAAATAATGGCATAAATAAGTTTGTTGTATACGCAAAGTGCTACTATTGTTCTTGTACGGACACATTGTGTCATAATCAATAAACGTTGTGAAATGTACATATTGTCAATATACTTAAAACTCTAATATAGTGATTTGTTCACGTAGGTACCTGTTTATCTCGGTGATAAACTTTGAGCTAAACATTACAACCTGGTTTCCAAGAAGAGAGGATTCAGAGGTCTACGGATGTTCATCAGTCCGGTAAGTCTGTTCCCTGAAACAAAAACAGACGATACATTTCTTTCCTACTTAAAAGGTGAAAGTAGGTGACAACCGTATTATTCACGCAAGTTTATCATCCGTCCGGTCACAACCTAACCTTGCAACAGGAGCAACCTGGGAGCCTTACCCCTAGCCTGTCGGCAATTACAACGTCAACGACGGAGTGGCGTTTTCGCGAACCTGGCTCTGAAACGGATCGTCTTTTGACGAAGCAGTCTCGAAGGTAGCGGTCAGTCTCAATATATTCGAGGAACGCCTGGCGAAACAGGTGAAGCGCAGGGAAGAAAAGCCGTCGGACAACGAGGCCGGCAAGAAAAAGAAGAGATCGGCTTCCACTGACTGAGAGACGCCGGAAAAAAAGGAGGACAAAAATCTGATAGAATCATATTTGTTTATTTTGTTTTGTTCCTTTTTTAGAAAGAGGACTTGATGGCGCATAAGTAAAAGCGTGTTGTGTGTTTTCTTTTTAGGTTGTATGTTTAAAAGACTCGCCATCAAGCATCCTTGGGGTGTAGTGCCCACGTCGTGTGTTAATTAAAAGAATCAAAAAATTTTATTTTTGGGTAGCCCATTGTTGACAGGCTCACCCTCGTAACTGACATTTAATGACGTTGAATTAAAGTAGCAAATTTAGTTGGCTAATTATTGAAAATATTTACCACAATAAGTAAATAAAGTACACTAAGGCTAATGATGGGTAAACTTTCAATAATTCACTTGTTAAATTAGAAGATGGCAGTATGATGAATTGTGATAAATAAAGTAGAATAAATTCAACGACGTTGAATGCCAGCACACTTGCTTAACTAAGAAGGCAACTTCTCCAGTATGAGCAATGATTAAGAATTTTTGTTACTGGTCATAGCAAGTCTAAGGGAATAGACTGGAAAATGACCCAGAATATAAAAAAAATTTTAATTCTTGAATATTGACCATACTTGGCTAATGCAAAGTAATTTAGGGAAAAGACAATCCCTGAAAGGAAAATAAGTTTTTAAGTAACTTAAGTTTTACTTACCTGATTGTGTTTATGGCACGGCGTCGGGGAACAGTGTCTTCCCTACCTAAAACATAAGAAAATTTAAGTAATAAAATATTAGTAATAATACTTGTGATGGATTCTTGGGAAAGAATAAGAACACATAATATCAAAATTTTTAATAATTTGACAAAAATTTTCGTCACTATCTAAATCCCCTATTTCGGAAAAATTTGAGAAAAAGTTAATGTATATTTACCTGGAGATTTCTCACAAAAGCCGGAACGTTTCGTTTTTGAGTTTCTTAAGATTGACTAACTTTGGAGAAAATTATTATTGTTGCTTAAGGTAGCCAAGAGCGTTTATTTATTATTAAATCAACGACTCCCATTAAAATTGTTCACTTCCAGAAGAGTCTACGCTTAAAAGAGAAGTGCGCATGAGCGAGCGTCTGGAGGGAGAGCGAGCCTTTGTAGAGAGTCCAAGCGCGTCGTGAGTCAATCGAACACGAGGTCCCGAATGAATCGGTTGCTAAGACAACGTGTCTCACTCATCTAATAATCGCTCTCGAGCATCGCAATATCAAGTATTAACAATCGGGATGCTCTTTTATGTACAACACGCGTTTTTGTTTACGTTTAAAAAAGTGTTTTACGCCTAAAAGTGTACACGCCTAGCGTAATACAATATTACAATAAACTATTTTATATACTTTGTTCACATAACTGTTTGTGATCATTTTTTACTTACCTGGTGCAAAGATTGGTGCCGAGTGCAAATCCTCTTAGAAAAACAACGTCCAGGATGTCCACTAAGGTCCCGGCAGTGACGTCAGTTTCAGGAGAAAGTCCACGTCCGGTGAGTCCGTTCCCTGCAACAAAACAAGCATTAATCCTTTCTACTGAAAGTAGGTGGCGACCGAAAGTAGACAAACATCGTTCCGTCCGGTCACAACCTAACATTAACAATTGTAGCTGCGAATATACCAGTAGCATTATTCTCTGGTAAGTATTACTTTGTTTAATTTTGACCAACAATTTATATGTACTTTTATTAATCCTTCTTTTTCTGTCTCAGATAACTGCCGGACTATCCAAGGAGAGATGCCGCCTAACTCTGATGGCTGGAGTTGTTACAATCAACAAGAGGTAAGTATCTGAACTTCACTACTCTAATTGCCGTTCTTGATTTGCACATTACTTTCCCTTACACTGGAGAGTCAATTAATGCAGTTGCGTCGTCATTAAGTCAAGTTAGTAGTATTTTTTGTGTCACTTTTACCTAACACTTGAAAATTTTGAAAATGTTGCTAAAACTTTACACGTATGTTTTAAAATCAAAAATGAGTTGTTTCTCAAAATTTCAGCCACAATTATAAATGTTAGTTTTACAAGTAAGTTTATACTTTTTAAATGTCAGTGTGGCAAATAGTCCATTCTATATGAGCTATTCTAAAAATAAAACAAAATTTGCACTGATTTGCAGTTTAAGAAAACTTAGGGTCTTATGCTGTCTGAGTGCGCCTAAAGTGACAATTCTGTAAGTGATTATAATTGTATATGTTGTGACGTAACACCTTTTCGGTGCCCGTCACAGGGTAATTAATACGGCCGCACGGAGGGCGGTAGGCCCGCGTCTCTCATTATTTAGAGAGAGAGCGACCTATCTTGTATTGCGTGGCGCCTCGTAGGACGCCGATTTTTGCGTATCAAAGCAACTGCCGTCGATAAGCAAAACGCGCGCTGATAGCGCGCCCGCGATTATGTTTTTGTACTTATTTTTGGTTATTTTTGTAAAGCAAGCCGCTGTGCGGCTAATTGTTTTGTGTGTGTGTTGTCCCGTCAGTTACAGTGATCTGAGGGAGAAGAGCTAATTAGCAGTCAGTCTCACGAGAAGAAGAGAAAAGAAACCGAGCGAACAGCCAAGAGACAGGAACGTACGAGTCGAGCGGTCAAGGGGCGAGGAATGACCGGTTGTCTCGGAAAGGGCGGTCGGAAAAGGCGCCACCCGGACACTTACAACGTTGTCGGGATCCGACGAGCGTGTACGACCTACCGACCCGAAGTGGAGGATACGCCTTAGAAAACTGCGGGATCTTCCACAGGAATCGGGCGGTAAGAGCCCGATGCGGCTCTACAGTCGCCCTTGGAAGAACAGCACGGATCTACGCGAGTGGCGATCGATCATCGCGCCACGCAACGCGTCGCTTGATTGGCTGATTAGCGTACGCAGGGGATCTAGCGAAACGCGGAAGCCGAACGTGGGCTGCCGGAGAACCTCCCGAATTAGTTGCGTGCCATAGTGCGAAACAGAGTCTCGGTGCCGAACACCTGCCACCCGAGGGGAACCGAGGATATCCCGGTGCTTACGCACAAGAATAACTAGCAGTAGCTGACTGAGAAAAGCTGCCGCCGCCAAGTGAGTGCCTCCAGATTTTCTCACCCCCGCAACTGCGTGCCGCGAGTCCGTTTTTCCGCGTATACCGTTCCGGCGACTCGAATTCCGTTGGCCAAGGTCGCGGATTTGACGCGGAGGTAACCGCGTTAATTGTGATCGCGAGATATTGTAGCTCGGGTTTAACAGTGCATTGCGTCGGAAAATAGTAAAGATCGCTCTCTCTTTTTCGCGGTCGCCACAGTATTACATGTCTTGTACCGTCTTATCGAAATTGTTGTCGATCCGTTATAATTTATTTGTTTTCACGTTGTATTAATTGTAAATTGTACCGTAGTCTGGATTAATTACCGTGGACGGTTCCGTGTCGTGTCGCTATTGTTTATTTTTGCGGAGCGCATTCCGGACTTATCGTGTTTACGTCGGGACGCTAGAAGATTGCGTCAGCGGGCGAGAAGAACGATACGAGTTCCCGTCGCGTCCCGTCGCTCGCCAATGCCGGGAAAATTTTCTCATCTAACCGCCTGAAAGATTATCGCTCCTATTAACTACTACATAATTGCGATCTGCCGTCACCGGGCAACTAAAAGTTTGTGGCTAAAACCGCGCTACCTACGGCAAACAAACCGTCCACGAGTTTCGTCATTTTTGTCGTTGCGCCATGTATGCGTGCCGCGATAGCCGCGTGCCGACGACCGGCTCCAAGCACTGTATACGACATCTGATATTGTAAACAAGCGGAAGGCCGCTACACTCACCAGCTGTCGCAACTAGATATATTCTGTGTTAATCTGTTTATCATTCAACTGAGCTGAGTTTCTTTCTCGTCCTACGCCTAAAAGCCGCCTTCCGAACCCCCGCCTCTCCGTTTTAGATTCTGAGCTGCCGTGAAGCATTCTTTGGCGGAGAAATTGCCGTCACGTTCGGCTAAATTGGTGAATTCATTGTCTTGTGTTTGTGCGGCGTGATTCTCACGCCTGGCACCCAAGTTTTGTTCATAGACTCTTACGAGTAAGCCAAGGACGTGCCGAAGGTGTGTGTGACGCTCTCGTACACCACCCGAAACGGGAGTAACAAAAATCAAAGTACAGTCGCTCACAATGTATATAAACGAATGAAACATATATAAAATACAAGGAATATATATAGAATAATACGTGTAATTATATAATAGTATATTTATCACCCACACTCGCTTTGTATAATATACTACTGTGTTCAAAAACTAAGGTGAATTTATTAAATTCAACTTCCCGGGCTAATCGATTCGAGTAAATTTTTTTTTATGTTGGTACTACTATTAGCAACATCTGTGCCAGATTTCATGTTAATGCCATCATTAGTATAATAGAAACGCTTGTGTTTTCAAAAGACTAAAAGTAATTTTGGCAATTTTTACAATGTGTGATTTTGTTGAGCAAAGAAGTGCCATTAAATTTTGTTTTCGGAATAAAATTTTGCCTGCGGAAACGTTCAGAATGTTGCAGAAGGCCTTTGGTAAATCGACTATGTCACAGAAAAATGTTTCTAAGTGGTACAAAGACTTCAAAGAAGGCAGAAAACGTGTTGATGACTTGGAACGCCACGGACGACCATCAACGTCAACTGATGAGCAGCACGTCAGGAAAATCAAGGAATTGGTGCTCGAAAATCGTCGATTAACAATTAGAGACCTTGTCGATATGGTTGGCATTTCAATTAGATCAGCTCAAAAAATTTTGAAGGATCATTTAGGTCTTAGAAAAGTCAAATCTCGTTTGGTGCCAAAAACACTCAATTTCTTCGAAAAAGAGCGTCGTGTTAAAGTTTGTGAAAAGATGATTTCTGATTATCAGAACGTTTACGAACGCATTATTACTGGAGATGAAACTTGGGTCTATGCTTATGATCCGGAAACAACCGACCAATCAAGCAAATATCGTGCCAAAGGCGAGTCAAAACCAAAACAATCACGCCAAAGTCGCTCAAAAATCAAGGTTATGCTAACAGTTTTCTTCGACTATCGTGGTGTTGTGCATTATGAGTTCCTTCCGCCGGGCCAAACAGTCAACAAGGAATATTATTTAGATGTTATGCGTCGTTTGCGTGAAGCTATTCGCAAGAAGAGACCGGATTTATGGAAAGACAACTCCTGGTTTTTGCGTCACGACAATGCGCCGTCTCACACGGCATTGAATCTTCGTGAGTTTTTTTTCGCCAAACATTCACCTCACATTGTTCCGCAACCACCTTATTCACCAGACTTAGCTCCATGTGACTTTTGGCTGTTTCCCAAACTCAAAAGACCGCTCCGGGGACACCGCTTTGAATTTATTAAAGAGATTCAAAATGAATCGCTGCGCTCTTTGAAGGCTATATCGAAAAACGACTTTTTGGTATGCTTCCAGGAATGGAAAAAACGTTGGCATAAGTGCATTATATCGGGGGGGGATTACTTTGAAGGGGATAAAATTGATTTAGATGAATAAATAAAGATATTTCATTTTATAACCAAATTTACCTTACTTTTTGAACACAGTAGTATAAAATAAAAATAAGTTTTTTTGATCAAATAGTTCTTTCTTTCGTTATGTCACTTTTTACTTCGACATCGGTGACGTTGTTCCCGGGCGTTGCTCCTCGGCCTGGCCCGACGTTCTGGCCAGTGCTGCGTCGACGAGCGCATATGTCTCTGACCCAGGTTGGCAGAATACAAGGCTTGAAACCTTGGGAGTCATCTCTCCAGCCGCGGTAATGTCCCTTTTGGCCGACGGTGGCAAGATTAGGTTAGGTTAAACATACTTTTAATTTGACTTGTTTTTTTCGCTGAATTGGTCGCACTAGTTCAGAATTTATTTGTTTCATTCCATATTGAAAGGAAAAAATACACTCTGAACTAGTGCGATCAATTCAGCCACAAAAAACAAGTCACAAATATTACAGACTATTTTTTAAATTATATTTTGCAATACAATAATTTATTATTAATGAAATACATACTTATTAACATATGACTTGTTAAATTCACGCTGGTTGAAAAGAAGAGCGTTATTAAAAACCTATCAGACCATTCTCGATAGATGTATGAAGTATTGCGTGACAAGCTCCAAGTGCCTCGGTGGTTTAACAGAGAAGGCGACGGTTCGGAAAACCAGAGATTTTAGTTTCGACTCCTGGCTGAGGAGTTTTTTTCATAATATTTTAAATTAGTTTGGGGAAGCATTCGGGATCTTTCATATATGTGATGCAATCTTAGCATCCTATAGGATTTTAAAAATTGAAATCTGAATTAAAAAAAATTCGTAAAAATTTACTTGTGAATACATATATATACACAGTTTGTCCGGAAAGTTCCCGGACTACGTGAATTAAAAATCGAAAATGAAAGATATGGTTTATTAAACAAGTTTACACT
>NW_018021065.1:30608-42652 GCF_002006095.1 Pseudomyrmex gracilis
GTGACACTTTTCCGGACATGGGTCCCTATACTCAAATGTTTTCTACTGTTGCACTGAATAACCCCTAGAAGTTTGATCCCATAGTTCTGAAACACCCTGTATATATGACTATATATATATATAATATGTATATGCACATATCCGCACGAACATCCTGCGATTGGCTCTTATACTCCTATATATGTTCGTTTGAAATTTTCAAGGAGCCTAAAGAATCTTTTCTTGTTAAATATATTCTTATCTAAGCATTACATATAAGTCAGATAGACACTTAAATAATAGGTCGAAAACGTTTTGTTTTTTAATTAATAAATCAATATAATTCATACACACTAACAACTGTGTTTTGCTCCATACGGCCAATATTTTTCTGAATTCTCGAACATATTTTGGAGCATTTCTCTTCACTTTTTATACTTAAATAATACTTTTGATTTAGTAAATAAAATTACAAATGTCAAATTGCCATCTAAATACGTTCTCCTGTCATTGGATGTAGTTCGTTGTTTACGAACGTTCCGATTGGTCTGGCCATGAGGAGCATCAAGATAAGATAGAAATATATCAGACTCCACGCAAAGATTCTTCTCTCCGAGGTTTTGAAAGCGGTTGAATTTGTGTTGTCATCCACTTATTTTGCATTTAACGGAAATACTTGTAAACAAACTCACGGGGTACCCGTGGGGTCCCCGTTATTCCCGATTATTGCGGATATAATTATGTAAGATTTAGAGTCTTTAGTTTTAAAAAAGTTAAAATTTGAACCAATTTTTTACTTTTAGTAAGTGGATGACATCGTTTTACCTGCACCAAATAGAGACTTGGATTTATCTTTTAGACAGTTTTAATGGATACAATGAGAAGCTGAAAGTTACAATTGAAACACAGGATGGGAACTCATTGAGCTTTTTAGACGTAAAATTAGTGTTGGATGTCGAGGAGGTTGGGTGGTAAGAGATTAAGTTCTAAGCTTGAACTTATATTTTTATCTTTATTGCTCCGTTTACAATGTTCCTTACGTTCCTTACACGGCTGTTCCTGTGGTAAACTCTCCGGCTTGCGGAACCACACAATGAGCTAGCAGTCGGTTCACAGACTCTGCCCTCTTTCATTTACGCGATCGATTTATAGTAGATCGATCGCGCCAATTCAGCAGGCCCACCGGTCCTATCAACGGCCGTGCTAGTTTCCGGTGCCGGTGTCGACACATGCTGCGTTGCACTTCGGACAATGCGGTGATGTGTCGCACCCTGTGGCAACCAGCATCTCTTCCTAGAACTGCTGTTTCCCCGCAACCTAACTAGGTCATTGAGCAATAATAGTAATGTCTCATCACATTGCTCAATGGCCTTGTCTTATTTAACTTTTTACCTTATTTAAAATTGCCGCACAACATTCCCCCCCTTCCGGGAAAAAGGAAAATGTGTGCAACCGACATTTTCCGTTATTACAATTTTATAATACTTGATTACACTCATTATTACTTTACAATATTTGATTACAATATTTAATTACAATATTTGATTACACTACGTGTCACTTACAACGCTACCGTTTCAGCGTTTTGTGCACGAGTATTTTTTTGTTTTTTTCGCCGTTCCACATTGCGTAACTCTACAGCGACACGCGCTAACTTTCTTTCTTCCATATTTTTGACTAACTTATAAACGATTACTCCTATGATTATTATTATCATTGTAACGCCTGACGTCGTTGGGTAGATAAAGTGCGGATTTTCGTAGAACGAACCGGTACTGTTATCTATTTCATCCGTTAATTCCGTTACTTCCGCCCGCAACTTTTTTAATTGCTTCTCATTTTTTGTTACATTTTCTATTTCTACCGGTTTGTCCTTAGCCGCGCGATTTATTGTTTTGACCGTCGACAGATTGAACCGCGGCAAATACGTATTGATTTGTACACCGTTTATCATTTTACTCGCGTAAATCGATATACTTGAAGTTATCAGCTTGCATTGCTCTGCCAACTCTATCTCTCCAACTCCGTTTACGACCTTGCTTTTTTCCTGTTGATTTTCACAAGAAATTAGTACTGATTTGCTTGTCAGGGTCGAATATAATCATATACGCAATGTTTCCAATTTTATCCACACCGTGTGATTTGTCACTACCGTTTCCTCCTTAAAATTTGAAAAGTCTTCCGACTCGCTAATGTAAGCTTGCACCTCGCAAGGCGCATCTTTGTGCATTTTGTACACCGACTCGACGTTATCACACACGTAATTGTTCTTTATATGTTTGCATCGATCTAACTGACTTCTTGTTGCAATTGAATATGTCTGTCGGTTTACATCTACAGCGGTCATCTGATTTTTGATCTGAGCTACCGTAAACACGTTATCGTGGTTGTGCACCGGTAGTGGCACTACCCTAAACACGTTATACTCTACAGATTTTACCAGAGGAAACTTGACAATAGTATACACACTTGCATCTTTACAATACACGCTAACTGTTACATACTCTTTAATAACTAAACAGTTTTCCAGAGTTACAGCAAACGGGAAATGCAACCCGTGGGTCGACCAACTGCTCGCGTCCCGGAGACTTTTTAATATTAACTTGACGGGTACTACTTCCAATTGCGCGAATTTTGTTTGTACAACCGTGATGTACCCCATGACGCTTTCCACGTCAAACTCGAGTTCGGTGATTACGCTTCCTAGCTCCATAAAGTACTCGATTAACTTCGCTTGTCGTGCGTAATTGTCCACCTTTTGAGTTATCTCTAATACCGCGTTTCTTAACTTATTTTCGTTTCTCTCAACTATTTCTTCCACGTTTTCTACGTGCGCAAGTGTCGCGTTTACAACCTGCAACTAATTTCTAATCACATGTTGTAGCACCGTCTGTTTTTTACTCAACAACTCTATTTGCTCCGATATCTGTTTTTCATCGTCGGCATTCATGGAGCCGAACAAAATTTTTGCGACAGAGCCTACCGCGTCCACCAGCCCCCTTTGGTAACGCGTTGGTGTACCCACGATTGTCTTAACGCGTCTGGCCAGTTTTTCTACTTTTTGCAATCTTTGCTGTAACTCTGCAACAAAACCTTTGCAGAATTCCCTACTTTTGCGAACTTTCGTCACGTTTTCGCATGTTTCCTGTGTACCTTTTAACATGCGTTCCGCCTGTTCTACTCGCGTATATATCGTAAATACGTCTAATCTTACGACTAATCTCCACTTTTTGCTGACGTGGAGCATTGTTTTGTACTTTTTTCGTAGTACATGCCGGGATTGTGGTGTAATTTTCGTATGTGGCACCCTTGGTCCCCGGCTCCACTCCACACAAAAAGGTAAGTATTACTACTTTTATTAACAACATTTTCCTGCAACCAAAATGTTTTATACAATACGTCTATATATATTATGCTTTACTTTTATCGCAAATGGTGTCGCCTAACAGGTGGAACCGCGAGCGTCGATTGTACTTTGAGTTTGTTACTCTTGCTGCCTAAGCTCTTTTTTTTGCTTCTTATTTTAATTCTAGGACTTATATTTGAGACGTCTCGTGATCACCTTTTGTTCTTTAGGACATGGTTCCTTATGATGACGAGCATCAGTACTTCGTTCGCCACCAATCCGGTAACTACGGTATCTTAGTGTGTGTTGTTTTTTTGTGATAAACAGTGTAAGTGTTTTGATTTACAAAAACTTACAAGTGTCTCTTCTCTTTTTGTTTTCAACACTACTATGTTTTTTAGTGCTAACTATGTCCAAATTTGTGTACTCTTCGTGCACTGACGATAGTGCGAAGGAATCGCCGAACGACAGCTTGGGAGGATCCACGACCTCGCTCAGCTCTAAGAGCTCCGAGAGCTCCGGTTCCTCGCGCCCTGCAACGCCCTACACCCCCGAGGGTCCGCCGCCGTTACCACCGGGCTCCCCGGAGGTAGTTTTTCTGTGCTCGCGGCCTCCGCCGCCTGCCTCCCCCGACCCAGAGGACAACTCGGACGACGACGTTATTTGCCTGGGGCCCCCGCCGCCCATTGTCCACTCCCTCATCGTTCTGTCAGACGATGAGTGAGACAACCCGGTAAATTAGTTTTTGTTTTTAATTCTCTATGAAGGCTTTCAGCCTATTTACGTGCACATTCTGCGTGCGCCGTCCTGCTTTGACTGCATACGCCACGTCTGACGTTTTCGCGACTATTACATAAGGTCCTATCCACTTTGACTGTAATTTCTTAGATCTGCCTCTTCTCAGCGTTTCATTATACGATAAGACTTTTTCCCCTTCTTTAAACGCTGCTAGTTTAGCTTTCTTGTCATAGTAACGCTTAGCTTTTTCTTTTTCTTTTTTGAGTTTTTCCCGCGCTACTTGATTTGTCGCCCGCTATCTTTCTTTTAACTCTTGTGCGTAATTTTCCAAATTATACTGTGTAGACGGTGGTTTTGTTAAGGCGGTCGGTAACTCCGCGAACCTACCGTACACCAACTCGAAGGGTGTAAACCCCGTTGCCGTGTGTGGTGTCGTGTTGTACGCTAACATTGCGTACGGCACCCACTCGTCCCACTCCGTCTGGTCCTCGTTCGACGTATATACTCGGCTAGTGTTCTATGCGATCGCTCTAATGCTCCGTTACTTTCCGGATAATAGGCCGTTGTTTGTATTTTATTTATTCGCAGTAACTTGCAAACGTTTTTAAACAGTTTGCTTATAAAGTTTGTTCCTCGATCCGTTAAAATCGTTTCCGGAATTCCGTGCTCACACACAATTTCCGTCGCGAACTCCTTTGCTACCGTAGCGGCTTCTTGATTCAGAACGGATATCGCCTTACTAAACTTCGTGAAACCGTCTTGAAACGTCAGCAGATACTTATTTCCGCTACTTGTCACCGGTAATGGTCCGACAATATCAAGCGCACATTTTTCGAAAGGCTTTTTCGGTGTATCTGTAATTACTAGCGGTACTTTTATTTTCCGCGACAACTTATTCTTTTGGCAGGATTCGCATTTTGAAATATAATTCTCCACGTCGCTTGTCAGCTTAGGCCAGTCGTACCTCATTCTTATTCTTTTTAGTGTACGTGCTATTTCTTGGTGTGCGCCCACCGGTGAATCATGATACTCGTATAGTATCTGTATTTTTTCCTCTTTGGTTAGCTCTTGCCTCTCGCTCTTCTCTTCTTTTGTTTTCTCGCTCTCCTTTGCTTTGCACGTGCATGCCTCCGCGGGAGCTCTACTCAATGCGTCCGCGTTGGTATTCGCCTTCCCTTTCTTATGCATGATCTTGTAATCATATTCTTCTAATTTCAAACGCCATCGCACGAGCCGCGATCCGGGGTCCTTTACGTTACAAAGCCACACCAGTGCCTTATGATCGGTGATAATCTTGAACTTCGTTCCGTACAAATAAGGCCTGAAATGCTTTACCGCCCACACAATTGCAAGTAACTCTTTTTCCGTCGTGCTTTAGTTTCGCTCAGCTTTATTCAGTACTTGGCTCGCGTATGCAACCGGCCGATTCTGACCTAACCTACCGCACTTTGCGATAGCACCGCGCCGACCGCGTAACCCGACGCGTCGGTTGTCACAATAAACTCCTTGTCAAAGTCCGGATATGTGAGCAACGGAGCGTTAATTAATTTTTCTTTCAAATTCTCGAATACTTGCTGTTGCTCGTGCCCCCACTCGAACGCTACTTCTTTTTGTAACAGTCGTGTCAACGGCTTTGCTACTTTTGAGAACTGGTCGATGAATTTTCTATAGTATCCTGCCAAACCAATGAACGCCTGTATATCTTTCTCTTTTTTCGGGACCGGAAATCCTTTGACCGCCTCAATTCTCGACGGATCCGGCGATCTACCCTTCTCAGTGATCACGTGCCCTAAATATGTGACATCTTTGCAAAAAAATTCGCATTTATCCGGCTGCAACTTTAAGTTGTACTTCCGTAACCTGTCAAAAACCTCTCGTAGCCGCTTGCTGTGCTCTTGCAAGCTCGCACCGTGTAGCACGATGTCGTCGAGATACACAAAACATTTTATACTTCGTAGTCCCATCAAGACCGAGTTTATCAACCTTTGAAACGTCGCCGGCGCGTTTTTTAATCCAAAAGGCATTCTGTTTTATTCCTAGTGACCATGCGGCGTAGAAAACGCCATCTTACCTCTGTTTTCTTCGTCCATTGGTATCTGATGATACCCAGACGCTAAATATAACGTTGAGAAATACTTTGCATTCTCAAGTTGGTCCAATATTTCTGCAATATTTGGCAGTGAAAAAGAATCGCCTCTTGTCGCCTCATTTAGTCGTCGAAAATCTACAACTATTCTTAATTTTCTCACGCCGGACGCGTCCATTTTTTTCGGAACCACTAGTAAAGGTGCGTTCCACTGACTTTGACTATCGCGTATTATTCCGCTTTCTAACAATTCCCCGATTTGTTTTTCTATCTCCTGCTTATACTTCTGCGGCAACCTACATGGCTTAACGCTTATCAGAGCGGTGTCAACTCTCACAGGTTTTATGCTTCACCGCGCTTGTTTTCGATATCGGTTCTCCTGCAAGGTGGAATAGTCTTGATATTCCTCACATATCTCGTACAATGTTTCTTTCTCTTCTTTATTTAAATGCTTCACTCGCAGTGCCTCTTTTACTCTTTCGCGGCGTTTTGACCCCTCCGTTTTTATGCTTATACGTTTGCTACTTCGCTACTTTTCTCACTTTCTTCTTCTAGCGCTTCCAATTTAATACGCGGTGTGCCTATTTTTACCGTTTCTTCCGTAATATTTATTATACTCACGGGGCAAACATTTCCTTTCGGTTGTACCAAACAGCTTCCTATATGAACTCCTGGCTGCGTCTCTTCCCCCTGTACTATTCCGATCTGATTACCATCAGTAACAGCTCGCACAATTGTTTCGCTACGAGATTGCAATTTTACACTTTTATATAGGCGCAACTGTAACGTGTTTTTTCCCAGCGAGAGTTTTCTTGCTTTGTAATCAGGCTTGGCATTGTGCTTTTTTATAAAGTCATTTCCTAAAATGCCTTGATAGCTAACTGGGAAATTGTCTTTCACAACGTAAACCGGATGCTTAATATTTTTATCTTTTAGCTGTATGGTTTCAGTGATTTTTCCTATGACGCATGCTTGATGCCCTGTAACGCCTGTCAGTTTCATGCTCGTCTTCTCGGCTGGTGTTTTCTCTTTTAAATATTTTTTTTTGATCAATGACACTGTAGTTCCAGTGTCATAAAGCAATTCTACTTCGCCTTTCTTTGCTGTTCTTATCGGTACAGTGACCAAGTCCAAAACCGCTTGCGCAGCATTTAGCTCGGCTACCTGTAGTTCTGCCACTGACACGGATTTTTTCTTTTCTTTTCCGTTGTCCTCTTTGTCACTTAATGACTCGCTATCGTCACTTCGGCTTTTCTTTTTTTTGTCTTTTGCCGCACATATGGCTTTTACAGCTCCTTTTTTATGTTTCCTGCCATTCAGTGACCAGCAATTTTTCTTGGTATGCCCTGTTTTCTTGGAATAACTGCACGTTTTGTTCACAGCATTTACGCTGCTTCCGCTCGGTTTTGGCAATGCTGTTCTACTAGACCGACACTCTCTTCCGTAGTGCCCGATTTTGCCGCACTTGTAGCACGCGTTTTTTCCATCTTTTGCTTTACTGCAGAATTTCCCATGTGGCTGTTTTGTGGCACCGCCACCTTCTCCTCAGAGCTTGCTGCGTTTATAGCTTCTTGCAACGTCCCATAGTTGCGTGATCTTATTATTAACCTGACATCACTCCTTAAACGTATTTGGAACTGTTGCAGCGCCTGCTCTTTAATAGTATTCATAATAGTACGTTCTTCTTCTATAGTGTGCCCTTTGCTTTCCACCATAGATTCGTACAACTCCATGGCCGTTTGATTTACTCTTTGACCGTAAACCTGTGCGTTCTCATTACTCTTTTGTCGCAATGTGTTGAATTCTATTTGTAATTGTGTAGTGCTTTGCTTTGCAGAATACGTAGCTTCTATTTCTGTCTTTAACTGAACAAAATCGCAAATGTCCTTCGTTTCAAAATCAATCAACGCTTGCTCTCTCAGGTTAGTTTGCAATACTGATTGCAAGAGAGCGGGTTTCTCCGCAGAGTTGACCATTCCCTCTGCGTACTCGCACGCATTCAAAAATTCTCGAACTTGCTCGGGTGATTTCCCAGTAAACGTCGGTATCATTCCGACCACGTCTTATAATTTTAGACTACCATTGTACAACACGGCGCGATTTCTTACGTCGTCAGCTATTCGCTCGGACGTCTGTACACGTGTCGCGTCATCGACACACCCGTCCCGTGTCCGTGTGTTTCGCAGAGTTCCGTCATCCGTCGGTCCACTGCGTCTATTCGCGAACTTATCGTTTCCAATGACCGCACTACCTGCTGTAGCATTGCGTCAGCGGGGTTGTAACCTTGCCCACTTGTTCCCGCGGCCTCGCGCCCCGCGGTGTCGCCCGTAGTCAACTCGTTTCGCATTCAGGAAATTTCGCGTTCCACTTTTTGCGAGTCCGGTTAATATTTTGTTCGTCAAGTTCCTGATCCATACTTTTGTTATTCATTTCGGCCCGCTGTCTTGTGTTAAACAACTCGCTCTCGTATGAAATTAAGAAAGACCTCTGAGTACCACTGCTCGGGGTTCCACTGTTCTCAACTTTACCGCGATTTATTACACTTTGTAAATGACCGGCTATACTACCGTCTAAATCAAACGGAAATTCTCTTTTTACAATCACATTCGGATACAAATTTCTATCCTGCCTATTTATTTCCGCTTCTTGATAAAGCGCCGCCGGTGTGGTTCTCGGTTCCCGTACTGGTAATAGACTTTGTAACAACGGCGCCACTCGCTCAGATTGTACTCGCCGCGTTGTTGCAAACGCCAGTTACCGAACATATGTTTCGCTCGCTTTTCAAAATATTTATTTGACTTACAGTAATTGATCTACAGGGTCTTTCAGATTAAACGCTCACGCAACAAACATAAAAAACTCTTATAAAAATTTTTTTTTTGCTCCATCGATGGTAACACTGAATTCCCCAACTCGGGACGAAAATATTTGGCTACTGGTTAAGTCGGTAAAGTTTGTTTATAGTGTCAAAATGTACGATTTAACGGAACGCGTATTTCTTGTGAAAACGTATTACTCGACTAATCATAACCTCGCTCAAACTCTGACCTCTTACGGTAAGAGTTTTAATGTTCATTGTCGAAAATTGCCCAAAAAAAGTGTAATCTTACGTCTCGTGAAGAAGTTCGAACAAACCGGTAGCGTTCTCGATGATAGAGTTGGAAAATGTGGCGCGAAACAAACTGCGCGCACGCCGCAAAACATCGAGCAGTTGCAAGAGAGAGTCCGCGCCAATCCCCGCACCAGTCTGACTCGTTTAGCTCAGGAGATCGGGGTGTCGTCTTCGACCACGTACCGAATGATGACGGAAGACATCGACATGTTCCCCTACAAAATCCAGATGCTTCAAACGCTTTCCCCTCTCAACGAAGAGAAACGGCTTGCATTTGCAACGACCTTCGGCGTATCTCAGTCAGAAGCGCGGTAATCTTCCATACATATGGTTCAGCGACGAAGCACATTTCTGGCTAAACGGGTATGTCAACAAACAAAACTGCCGTATTTGGAGTACTGAAAATCCACACGAGTATGAAACGACCACGTTGCATCCACAACGCGTAACGGTTTGGGCTGCAATTAGCATCGAAGTGGGAATGTTAGAGTTATGTATAAAGAACTTTGTTCATAGATTAAAACGAGTTGTTGAAAATGACGGTGGTCACATCGAAAATATCCTAAAATAAGCTTTCTTTTCGTGTATAACAAATAAAAATCGGTTCATTTTTGTAGGAGTTTTTTATGTTTGTTGCGTGAGCGTTTAATCTGAAAGACCCTGTACTACCGCTTACGAGAGTCGTATCTGTGTGGTGTTGCTGACTCAGCTGTCCTCGCGCCGCCGCTTCCGCTGCCTCGCCGCTTTGCTGGTTCGTGGTCTTGCTGCTTTCCTGCTCTGCTGCTACCGCTGCTTCGCCGCTACCGCTGCCTCGCTTGCGTTGACTGCCTTGTCACTTTTGCTGCTTTTTCGGCTGTTCTTTGCTGGTTCCTTGGTGCCCTTCCTGACTCTTTCGTCACAGCTGCTTGTCTGCTTGTCGCTTGCTGCTTCCGGAGTTTCGCGGCGGTAGATTTTGATTTTCGTTCTGCTACTGCAGTCCGGCCGCTTCTTTATCTCCGCTTTGTGTCACTGCCCGTCGCTTGGCTTGCGTTAGGTAGTGAACGGACGTTGTTTCAATTTGCGCACGGGAACACGGTCGCCACTCGTTTTCCTCAAAACGAGAAAGATTATTAATGTCTTGTGTATTTCAGATGCGGACTCACCAGGATCGGGACATGGATCTCGCCGTTGGAACCTCGACGACAGGATGCGTCTTCCTTGGGGACGTGCCACACCAGGTAAGTAAACCACCACAGTAATGTACGGATATTTATATAATTTTTTTTCACAAAATTTTAAAATTAGTTAGGGGGGTATCTGGGGTCTGTCATATGTGAGATGCAAATCTGGCATCTCGTATGATTTTAAGAATTGAGTTTTTCAACTCAAAAAACACTCACTTGTAAAAATTTACAAGTTGAATTCGTTACATGTGTATGTATATATATACACGTACAAGTTTCTACTCAAAACATCTTGAGAATGGCTCGTAAGGCCGTATACATATCTTGTTGGTAATTTTACGAGCCTTAAGTCATAATTGTTTAAAATTACGCTGGCTGAAGAATGCGTTAAACAACATTATCAGACCATCTTTGATATATGTATATTGCGAAACTAACTTCAAGTGCCTCGGTGGCCTAACAGAGAAGGCGATGGCACGGAAAGCCGGAGATTCCAGGTTCGATTCCTGGCCGAGGAGTTTTTTTCGCAAAATTTTAAAATTAGTTAGGGAGGTATCTGGGGTCTGTTATATGTGAGATGCAAATCTGGCATTTTGTATGATTTTAAGAATTGAGTTTTTCAACTCAAAAAACACTCACTTGTAAAAATTTACAAGTTGAATTTGTTACATGTATATGTATATATATACACGTACAAGTTTTTACTCAAAACATCTTGAGAATGGCTCGTAAGGCCTTATACATATCTTGTTTATATAATTTTATTATTTGTAGGTTTTATACAATTATTGCGCACTTCGATTGAGTTGCCCGATGTTCGACGTGCTCTCTTTGTGAGCGCTCGAGACTAACTGCCGCTGGGCGGTGGCTTGCCGCGCCGCTTAACTACGCGCGCATACGCCTTTGTCAACCCTCGAAATTTCTCAAAATTTGAAAGTTTGTAAAACTCGTCATTTACGCTTTATTTACCTATTCCACGCTAAGCGGTGGTATTTTTACAAGCATTCCAAATTTTGACCAATCACCGTTGACTTCAAATTTTGGGAAAACTTTCGAAAGTTGGCAATAATACTCACGGTAGCTTACCTACGATAACCTAACCTAACGCATTGCACATGTAACAAACATCTTTTCAATAAAAAATAAGTTTTGCTATAAATTTTTTTATTACTTTGTCGTAGGCTTTACTTTTACCTAAAACACGCATATGCCTCACGAAACTAACTTTTCTCATTCTGGCCACGGACTTGACAAGTAAACTTTGATTTCCAAAGTTTGAACTACCATTACCATTGTTTCTAAAACTCACAAACACATTACCCTGACCATGTTTTTCAGCTATTACAAATTTTTATTTTCTACAAAATTTTGCCCCCGTTGTCTAGAATGTGGAAAATTCACTTCCTAACACACTTTGAACGTTTTGCTTTTGTTTCTGATGCGAGTTACACCCTTAGGTAATTATGCAGTTATACGGACTATTTTCCGATCTCAACAATTTTGACATATGTTATCAAGGTCACCTCTCTGAATAATAATATGAAGGTTTTATCCGTCGCTCATTGTTTATAAAAAAGTTATGAACAAAAAAAGTTTGATGATTGAACTCTCGTTTTAAAT
>NW_018021065.1:43152-45713 GCF_002006095.1 Pseudomyrmex gracilis
TTTTGTTCATAAGTTTTTTATAAACAATGAGCGACGGCTAAAACCTTCATATTATTATTCAGGGAGGTGACCTTGATAACATATGTCAAAATTGTTGAGATCGGAAAATAGTCCGTATAACTGCATAATTACCCACCCTTATTACAAACTTTCAATTTTTCTTGTTTACCCATGACGTCATCACACAATTTTCTAAATGTTTCTTTTAACCTCAAATTTTGTTTAAACTAACTTACTTTGGCTTTCTGGCGTAATTTTACCAACATTGATATTTTGATGTTTCCGATTCTAAATTTCCAAAAGTTTAAAAATTTGTACTTTGTGTGTTTACACGCTTGTCACATCCTCGGTGCCTTACTTACACAAACTTTTCGTTTTGTATTTGTTACTTTTGATGACATTAAATGTCACTTGCTGAACATCTCCGCGAGAGAAATGCCTATTAATAAAATAAAATATTTTCTTTAGGCTGATTTCAGTACTAACCAACATCGGAGCGGTTTTGTTTGGGTAGTTATATAAGAGTAAATAGCATAGAGTAATAATATAACGAGTAATACTTAAAGTGTTGGGATTAAATACTAATTTTACCGCCTGTTGGTTCATCAATCTACTTCAAAAAATAAAAATAAAACAAAAAGTTTTTTTTTACATAATCTCAGTCAGTTATTTTTCCTTTTGTCCTTCACTGCACCGACTGTGATCTTCTTAATCGGTCCAGCTTTTTCACCTTCTCCGTTTCCCCAGGGCTGGTTTGTTTGGTGTATCCGGAGATGAAGTCTCCTCCTACCCTACTCTGGGTCGCGGTTTTAGCGAGCAACTGGGCGGACGGTGTAGCCTCTACGGCCGCCGGTTGCAAGGTCAGTGTTGCCGTGTAACNCGAGACTGTGAGTTCGCAATGTCTTTTTTCTTTTTTTGAATGGTGAATAAGACACTCTCTAATGACTGCTTTCTTTTTGTTTCAGGAGCAGTATTCACCGGAACGGGGTTTTATATATATAACTTTTTTGTACTCATATATGTTATATATTTTTTTTCTTTAAATATATTCCTTTTTTAAAAAACTAGAACTCAATCGTTCTCCCTTTTATTCTTTCTTACCCAATGTCCGTTTCCTTGATCCAACCGGAATCTACTGCAGAGTTCCGTCCTTGATACACGGAATGAGAGATCCCACCGCTGCCACCAAAATTTGTTGGATGTCGAGAAGATTGGTGGTAAGAGATAAAGTTCTAAGCTTGAACTTATATTCTTATCTTTATTGCTCCGTTTACAATGTTCCTTACGTTCCTCACTGTGGTAAACTCTCCGGCTTGCGGAGCCACACAGTGAGCTAGCAGTCGGTTCACAGACTCTGCCCTGCTTCATTTACGCGATCGATTTATAGTAGATCGATCACACCGATTCAGCAGGCCCACCGGTCTTAGCAACGGTCGTGCTAGGTTGCGGTGCCGACACATGCTGCGTTGCACTTCGGACAATGCGGCAATGTGTCGCACCCTGTGGCAACCAGCAGTTCTTCCTAGAACTGCTGTTTCCTCGCAACCTAACTAGGTCATTGAGCAATGACAGTGATGTCTCATCACATTGCTCGATGGCCTCATCTTATTTAACTTTTTACTTTATTTAAAACTGCCGCACAACATTAGTAATACCTAGAGATAATGTAATAATTTGCTATTGGCACCATAAACCTATTTTTTCGGGTAGGTATCCAAATTATTACTTAGCGCACCCAATTTCACAAAAAATAGGAACAATTATTATCATGATAGATAGGGCCATGTTGTTATCTCATCCAGTGTTTCAAGAAAAGAAGTTAAAATTAATTTATTAGCATTCTTATTTCCAACAATTACTCTTTAGAATTAGTATTCAAAATTATAAACAATAGAATTAAATATTTTATTACCAATTTTATTACTTCTTCCGATAAAACGGGAAGTTCGAATGTCCAGCAAAATTTGGGCAACAAAAAAAATTTATTTGTAGTACCGTACATAAATGACTTGAAAACAATTTCCAAGTTTTTGGGAAAGAGATACAACACTTTGTTTGCGTACAGGAGTCTGAACAAAGTAAATAGTATTTGAATATAAGGACATTAAGAGCCGTTCACAGAATGTTGTGCGTGAATGTGCTTATGTCTATATATATATGTGTGTGTTGTGACATTTTTCGGTGTTCTTACTAATTTTTCGCGTCTTTCCGCCCAAAACGGAAGTGCGAAGTCGGGACACGGACGGAAGTCCGAGGGATCGTGAATGTCAGTATTGGTAGGAAAGAAAAGGGGCGGTAAACACATACTACCATGATCAAAAAATAACCGGACTTTATTCATAAAAAGAAAAGTACATGTTTATTCTTCAAAATTCAAGTTGTCCTCTTCAAAGTAGTCCCCGTCGGCTGCAATGCACTTGTGCCAGCGTTCGATCCACCCCTCGAAGCTTTTCTGGAAGTCGGTTTTTGGTATAGCCATTAGTGCCTCCAGCGATTTTAGCTTTATTGCCTCCACACTCTCAAAACAAGTTCCTCGTAGTGGTTTTTTGAGTCGATCGAAT
>NW_018021065.1:47203-49806 GCF_002006095.1 Pseudomyrmex gracilis
TTGGTGTCGAATCGTACGGTGTCGAATAATCTGGTGTCGAATCGTACGGTGTCGAATAATTTTGTGTCGAATCATACGGTGTCGAATAATCTGGTGTCGAATCGTACGGTGTCGAATAATTTGGTGTCAAATAAATCTGTGTCGAATCGAGCGGTGTCGAATCGTACTGTGGTCAAACGGAACACGCCCGAACGGTTAATGCATCGACAGCGGGAGACTGGCGTGCAGAACCGCGTTCCTTTGCCTGGATCGCTAAGGGTAGCTCTTTACAAGGCTGGCGGTGAAATAACGCAAATGTACGGCTCACCCACGGCGACAAAGTTTTTGTTGAGAAGACGCACGGCACTCTCCGTTAACGTTCCGCCGAGCAACGCGATTCCAGGCAAAATCGGCGATTAATACGACAGCTCTAAGGGTCTCGCAAATGCAAAGTCGATACGACAGCAACGCGGATTTCGCGTCGCAAAACCGATACGACAGCCGTACGAATCTAGGTACCGCAAAATTGATACGACTGCACGCGATATAGCAGCGCAAAACGATACACGCAATGCGACAAACAAACGCAAAATAAAATAGTTTTACAGAAGCTACAACAAAAAGACTTACAAACTAGGAGTTGCTACTTGGCGCCTCCCGAGCGACTCCAGGGCTGATCACAGTATTTAACAAAATACTCGCGAAATCTAAACGCACTTAAGCCTACGAAGTAGTACCACAAAGCCCCGTGAATCCGAGCTAGCCGCCGTCCAAAAAAGAACCAATATGGCGAAGATTTCGTTCTTGCCCGACACAACGCAAAAATTCGGCGACTAGCCTCGACACAGAACTCGGCACGCAGATTCATGGGTGCAAAAAACAAGGCACCTCACCGGATATCGTCGTCCTGGGACATAACGTCTTTCCTGGCAGTTATTCTCCAGACGGTAGTTTCCGTGAGTCCTTCCGTGCGTCCGACTTGTACAAGGGTTAGCGACCAAGAGAGCGAGGATCGCGATCGATTCGGGGTCGATGCGCCGGGGCGCGCTAGGATCGCGTGGGATCGGCCTCACCAGCCAATCAGAGCGCGGCGTGGTATCAAGCGCGGCGCTCGCGGTCGCGCGAGTTATAAGAGCCTGATCCGTGAATTATGAACGTGTTTCCCCTTTGCAGGGTTCCTCCTTTGTCTGTCCGATTGTATTGTGTCCGGCTGGCTGGGGTAGACCTCCAGAAGGTCTTTTTTCGGCTCCGAAGCTCCTCCGAGCTGGTAGCTGGCTTCAAAAGGCAGATTGGCCCGCTAATCGTTGCAGGGGGTTACTGCCGCTTGGCGACGCTGTCGTTCGCGTGCCGCTCCCTAGCGAAAAGAGTTGAATCTGCCGATTAAGTCAGGACCGTAGCCTCTGCGCGCTGCCACTGGCGCTTCCATGATCCCCTGGGTTCTGGCTCGCGCCTTGTTTCTCGCTAGGTTTCCCGTCTGCTCGTCTCCCTCGATGTCTTTCGGCGGGATAAGCCCTCGGGTGGTGAGGCGCCAATTTTACATATTATAAGAAAATACAAAACAAAAGAAATAAGCAACTAAAACGTAATACGGTGTGTAAGCCCTGGAGGATCCCGGCGCTTAAGACCGGCCCACACTTTGGGACTCCCTCGAAAGATACTTTTTGTGGCAAGGGGGGAAGCGGCGCAAACACCACGTCACAGTGTATACACATATAAACAAATTCACGTTTTCACGTGTTTTTGAATTGAAATTTTAAGTCATAAAATCATACAGGTTGCTATACTTGCATCTCATGTATGAAGGACCCCGTATACCCCCCGAACTAATTTTTAAAACATTGCGAAAAAATCTCCTCAACCAGGAGTCGTTCGAGGGGGTATACGGGGTTCTTCATACATGAGATACAAGTATAGCATCCTGTATGATTTTATGAATTGAATTTTCAATTCAAAAAATCGTAAAAACGTGAATTCGTTTATATGTGTATACACACACATATATATATAGACATAAGCACATTCACGCACAACATCCTGTGAACGGCTCTTAATGTTCCTCTATTCAGATATTATTAGTTTAATAAGACTTATAGAGCCTGAGAGTAATCTCAATTTATCACTAATTGTTACAAATTAATAGATTTATCAAAACTTTCAAAAATCCGATTGAACATAATAAAAAAAAATGTAGTATACCGTTTACAATGCTATAAGTGTGATGCCTCTTATATGGGTCAGACGAAGAGGAAACTTAAAACAAGAGTTGCGAATCATAAGAATTAAATTAACCATCGTACTGAGAATGCTTCTGTCGTTACACAACGTCGAAGAGATACGAATCATACATTTAATTGGTAAAATACAAAAATTTTAGATTTGAAAAAATCATTTTATAAACGATCCGTGTCCGAAATTATTCATATCTAACTACAAGAACATTTAATGGTAAATGTACAGAATAGGGGAGCCCCCTCCAATCGGCTTCTCGTTTTGATATATTGTAAATATGACTTTCCTGAGTACGTTTCTAAAAGTTTTAGCCGTCGCTCATTGTTTATAAAAAACTTATGAACAAAAAAAGTTTCATGAATAAACTATCGTTTTTCGACACCGTGTACATTTTT
>NW_018021065.1:50159-54082 GCF_002006095.1 Pseudomyrmex gracilis
GAATCAAAATTGTGTGTAAGATTTAGAAATTCATGAAAACGCATGGTGAAAATTTCCAAAATCTAACCGTGTACGACAGAACTCTATTACACACTGAACGAAAAGACGAATACGAACAAAGAAATGTAAACAAAACAGAAAGTTTGGGTATATGCTACATACACACACATTGTTGGCAACGTGAACATTACTCATTTCCTTCTGAAATGTACACGGTGTCGGAGAAAATTGGTTTATTCATGAAACTTTTTCTGTTTATAACTTTTTTATAAACAATGAGCGATGGCTAAAAGCTTCATATTGTTACTCAGGAAGGTAATCTTAATAACATATGTGAAAAAGAAGCCGATCGGAGGGGGCTCCCCTATTCTGTACATTTACCCATTTAATTAATGTTATGTCGGACACGGATAAACTAAAGCCTTATTTCTCGTTTTTGGAGTTATATAATGCGACATAGGCGTTCTTGATTGATATTTACGCATAACAGTAAAGCGTAAGGTGAGGGAATGTTATTCAGAATAGAGAGTAATGTTGTGAAAAATGTAACTCAGTTCTGTGATCGTCTTGCTATTATGTTGTTATTATATAAGTGTTTCGTGCCTCTTTTGCGAGCCTGTAAAATTGCGAGTTTGGCGACGATGTAAAAACCGATGGACTGAGGTCTTCCTATTACTACTACCCATCATCCTGTAAGTTTTTTTAAAGCCTTATAATCGGGATTTGTTATACGTCATTAATATTAGACTATTTAATAATTTGTAAAAACAAATAGAATACTGAAGAAGACCCTAATCACGGGTCGAAACGTCTATCAACTATAAATAAAGAAGTTATTTGAACCAAAGACTTGGCTTTATTTCCTCGGATTGCCACTTCCCTACTGTTATTATATATAAGGATATATAAAAGACAGAAAAATAAATATTTAAAAAAATGAATAATTCATTCCCTAGACAGATTCATGTTTGTGCTATGTTTAGTAAAACATAACAAAAACAATCTTCAAAAATCTGTTGCTACACTGAGGAATTATAATGAGATATGTTATAATACTATGTATGTCGACAATTTGTCGATTCTTTTGAGATCGGACTGCATTAGAATATAATTAAAGTCTCCTTCCTCATAATTTGTTTCTTTTCTCTTAAGTCTCTTCTTCTAAGCGGTTTTCCTCGATCACCGGCGCTTTGTACGGTTCGAGATCATAGTCCGAATGCTTGTCTTGCTCGTCAACTTCTGAATTTTCATCAATATTTTCCGAAGCCTGAATAAAAAGAGTGTAAATTATAATCCCATGTAATTTTATTGGAATAGGTAATAAGCAACACAAGAAGAAGCGGTGCACTTGGACACCGTTTAATTAGACACAGTGTAATTCGACACGTTGCAATTAGACACAAAAAGATGCGCACCGTTCACTTAGACACCGTAAAAAATGCGCACCGTTCAGTTGGACACCGTTTATTTACACAATGTTCATTTGCGCACTGTTTATTTGCACACTGTGCAAAAAAACACTGTTTATCTAGTAACTGTGCAGTTGTACACCGTACTGCGCACGCGCATCCGAAGATCCCGGCGCAAAACGCGCAAACTTAGCGAGGGATCTATGAGAGGAAAAAGCGGAGCCTTTCGTTCTATGGGGGGGCGCAGCCCCCCTGCATATACGCTTACTACACAGTGTAACAGACTGGGCTTCTGCATTGCACATCCTTTGGATGCGCCTGCGCAGTACAGTGTACAAATGCACAGTTACTAGATAAGTGGTGTCCTTCTGCACAGTGTGCAAATAAACGGTGCGCAAATGAACAGTGTGTAAATACACGGTGTCCAACTGAACTGTGCGCATTTTTTGCGGTGTCTAAGTGAACGGTGCGCATTTGACCTGTGTCTAAGTGAATGTCACTCAACACAAGATTGTAGTTTGACTACTTGTCCTTGTTCTGCTTGTCAACCTCTGAATTTTTTTTAATTTTTCTAAAGCCTGAATTAAAAAAGTGTAAATTATAAATCTATGTCATTTTATTGTAATAGCCAACACAATGAACGTCTAGCAGTACGCCAGATAAACAAGTTTTGTTTTTTGTTTTGCTGAAACTTGACGAGTGATAAAACAAACTTGATGTTTTTTGTATTATTGCAGCAATATAAACTTTTCGGATTTTTTTACTTTTTCATATGTTGACAAAATGACAATTACTGTAGTTTACAAAAACCTAAACTTACATCAGTGCTTTAAAAAGTAGCACCTGACTCTGGCGATATTCTGTAAACTCTGGCAGAGATTGTTTTTTTTCACATAATATCTACGACCTTAACGGTCGTTGTCAATTATCTGATTGCTGATCTGATGTCGGTTGTGCAAATTTAACTAATTGAAGTTTTCGTCGCCTCTCTTTTGAACTTTTAAGAGCGCGAGTCATTGCTTCAGCAAACTCAACATTAGTTGGTCGGCAGTAGTCACGACTTCTAGCCATTGCATCTGTGAAAAAACATTTTTAACGTAAATTAAATATAAACGCATTTTTAACAATTACACAGCCACACAAAAAAAAAAATTTCTTTGGCCTGGGGATCAGACCATGTTTATTATATGTTTTTGGGGTCGCTGAATCCGAATCTGAGGTCTGTTTTGTCCTATCAGATCAGGATTTGTTCATAACCTCAAAAAAACTCATGAAACCACATATAAAAAATTTTTTTCTGATTTTGGGTCTGATAATTTCTTCTATATTTTTCATCACGCATGCCCGAAATATGCCACTTTGCGCAATAGTTTTGATTATAGAAAACAGCTGCTTTCACACTCCGTTTGATTATTCTGCTTCAGCGTGCGATTTTGGGATATCGTACGTTGGAACGTGCGATAGTGGAAATATCGCACACTTGAAGCGTGTTTTAGTAAAAAAAAACAAATCTGAAAATATTGTTCTAGCAAATAAACATTCAATATATTTATATTTTTAGGCTTATTCAACTAATGTTAGTCTAATGATTCATTGTACCGTCAGCATTAGCAGTATCCGATGTACACCGCGGGGAGGTTGCACGATCAGGTTTTGTACATCATGTAGCCCTTAAAAGGACTGTTGGTTAAATCTGTTCATGTTAGGCATAATATTTCACTTTTTTCAATGTTCTTTCTTGGAGCTGTATCGAGTTCTTTTTTCTTCAAATGATCTATGAATAAGATTTTTTTTACGCTTCTTGTTTTGTGCAAGTATCTCTTTTTTGAGCATCCAGCAAAAGTCTGCCAGCATATTAACATCCCATCGTCCCTGCTAGCAAGTTTCAATAACTTTCATGTCTTGATGAAAACGTTCGCCCTGTTCTTCACTGAAGTGTCCCAAGTTGTCCAAAAATTTATCAAGATGGGAGTGCAAAAAATGTAGCTTTAAGTTCATCTCAAGCATCCTAATTTCTCGAAGTTATCTATCATTTTTTCCACTATTTCTTTATAATGAGGACTTCTTTGGTTTCCTAAGAAGTTTTGTGCAACTTCTCGAAAACTTAACCAAGCAGCTTTCTCCACACTATTCATCTTACTGGTAAAAACAATATCCTTAAACAATTTCCGAATTTGTGGACCATCAAATATCCCTTCTTTAATTTTTGCCTCAGAAAGCCTAGGGAACACTGTTTGTAGGTACTTGAAACATTCACTTGTCTTATCAAGAGCTTTGACAAATTGTTTCATCAGACCTAGATTAATATGAAGAGGAGGAATTAAGATCTTTAATGGATCTACGAAAGATTCCTTCGTGACATTATGCGATCCCGGTGTCAGTGAAGTTCTAGTCGGCCAAACTCTTGCCTTATAATGCTGCTGTCTATCTCTGCTGTCCCATAAACATAAATAGCAGGGGTACTTTGTAAAGCCGGATTGTTGCCCAAGTAACATAGTTATAATCTTTAAATCT
>NW_018021065.1:55156-57296 GCF_002006095.1 Pseudomyrmex gracilis
GGTGTCGAATCGTACTGTGGTCAATAGAGTATCACCCCTCTGCACCATCTTTTGGCAAGCCCAAATCCCGTACAAGGTCATTCAATACAGGCTGTGATACAAGGATTGGATCTGATTTTTTACTACCTACGTTAAAGTCAGTATCATCATCAGTATAATCACTCTCAGACTCATATATATCAACTTCCATCATTTCGGTATCTTCTATGTTCATCTGTTCGAAATCACTTTCTTTTCTGTCTTTGTCTGATACAATTGGAGCTTTTACCGATGAAACTGTCTTATAAACAATGTTATGTTTGTTCTTAGTAGTAAAATTTTTACTTACTTCATTTGAACAAAAAAAGCAATCATTTTTACTAAGGGGTTTGTTCCATTCTGCTGGACTAGAATATTTTATTAAGTTTTTATTTTGTTCCCAACGGTTAAACATTACTTTACAAGCATTACAAATTATATTAGGAACCCACAGATGTTCACTAATATGCAAACCAAAAATTTCGTGGTATTTGATTTTGATGGTATCATCTATTTTTTTCCTTAATGAACAAACTTCATACTTGCAGCAAATATAACAAAATACGTCACGATTTATATCGCAATCGTGAGATAAACTCTTTCTTCTTGTAGTTTTGTACTCTACATTAGTCAAGTTGCCAACTAACGTAGAGCTGCGGTTGCATGATGACGACGCTTGCGGGCCCGTTTTCCCTGACCAGCCGCCGATACTGGGGTTCCGAGTCCCTGCATCGTAACACGTTTCTTACGTGTGTCTGCTATGACGGCATAAATGCCGTAATCCAGGGACTCTGCCGGATAACGGAATAGCTCCGTTGCCCACCGTCACCACGTGGAGATGCCCTGGACGCAGACACACGTAACTTCGAATAACTGAACAATATGTACGGTAATAATATTGAACAACATATTCTTTATGGAGTGCTTAAGTCAAAATAAAAATCGTGTAGTAAAACGTGAAATAACCGTAGTTGTGCGATTATAGACATGATATAGATTTTGTAAATACACGTAGTTATTACACTGGGTTATTAAGAGATATGGTGAGCTTGATTAAAGAGTTAGACGAGTTTTGAGGCTTAGGAGCTTGAATTTTTTTATTTTAATTCAATTCTTAGAAATTCAATGTGCGTTTAATAGCTTGAATCATCGGTTTCTTGAGGTTATGGAAGAATCATAATCTGATAAGGCTAAATAAACATCGGATTCGAAATCAACGACACTAAAAATATATAATAGAAATTGTCAGACCCGAAATCAGAAAAAATTTTTTTATATGAGATTTTGTATGTTTTTTGAGGTTATGGAAAAATCTTGATCTGATAGGACAAAACAGACCTCAGATTCGGATTCAGCGACCCCAAAAACATATAGTAGGCATAGTCAGACCTCCAGGTCAGAACCAAAAATTTTTTTTGTGTGGCTGTGTTATCAGATATAAAAGCAATGTAGTCAAATTAATATAATAAAGATGTGACCTTCACATGCTTCGGCAAAAGCAAGTTCCTTTTAAAGCGTATAAATTTTTTGTATTTAGCCACGTGACATAAGATAAAATATCTATATCGCTAGTAAAGGCACATTTAAAATAATGTCCTCCAGAGTTAACGGGAATAACACCACCTAAATAGATGAAGTGATTAACCTGTAAATAATATCATTATATTACATGAAGAAGAGACTTTAATACAATTAATTTTTATTAAATATGAAAAATACAAATATTATTTACCGTATTGTCATAAGTCGCTTAATCGACATTTTGAAAATTTAAAAAATCGTCGAGCGAAGTAAATAGTAAGCATTCAGGCCGTTTTTGTACTCGTACCGGGCGTCGTTTTTTTTTAATTTCTCGCAATGTTTCTCGAATGAGACTGTAACAATGACTTGTCATTTTTATGTATATTTTTATTTTAACATAAAATAAAATATTTACTAAATGAATAATAAATATATACTAGGTCATAAGAGCCGTTCGCTTTAATTTCAATTAGGGGGGTATTTGGGATCTCTCATATACGAGATGCAAATATAGCATCCTATATGAATTTTAGAATTGTTATTACAATTCGAATTTCACGTGTTTAAAATTTACACGTGAGCACGTATATATATATATATA
>NW_018021065.1:57311-58836 GCF_002006095.1 Pseudomyrmex gracilis
TATATATATATATATATATATACACGTATAATTTCCGCAAAACATCCTGCGAACGGCTCTTATGACCTAGTATATATTTATTATTCATTTAGTTTAATGACTTCAGAGCCCGAGAAAAAATTCTCTGTTTATCGTTAATTGTTAAAATATTTACGTTTGATTTGTCCCGATCCGGTTGAGGTGGGCGTGAAATGTCCTAAAAAAAATATCGTAAACATTAGAATCAGATTTACGTTAAAAGAGAAACATTATTATCTGAAAGACGAGATGATGTATTCTTTGAAGTCTGCCGGCTCATCGTCTTGGGTATGTTGTGAATTTGATTCGGATGGTTTGTGATAGTCAATAGCTGGATTGGAAGGACAATGTTTAGGTACAGAAAAAAAACTTTTGTTTGTATTGTTACCTCGCGTGAGGTCGAGGATGCTGCGTGGGAGGGACGCCGAGGAGAATTAATATTATTTTATGATCTTTATTAATTATAACAAAGTATTATAAATAAACTTGTTTACTTCTAACTCTGGTTTTGTTACACTTTCACTCACTCGCAATATTCTAACAATAAATATTTTAACATAAGTCCTTTCGAGCGATGCTCTGATGCAGAACCTCCGGTCGCGACACGACTTTAGACGATTCTACCCGCACCTGCTCGGACACCGGCTTTTATCCTCGAGCTAATCACTTTGTGATTGGCCGAGGAAAAGCAGGCGACATCCGGTTCTCGAAAAGTGCAATGCAGACTATTGCATCTTTTCGGCTGCATGTGCGACCTTCGGCCGGTACGTCCTTGAGCGCGCGGTTGCATATATACCGCGACTGCTGACTGGACATCCGTGCTGGATTCCACTTCCCCTTTTAACACAACTACACCTAGTAACTTAAAACCCACGTTTGGATATTTTATCATTACTTAATAATACATGACATACAACACGTAACGTACAACAGTATTTAACATTTGAGTTTTTGTGCAATTTTGTGTGTAAATGGAAGCTGTAGGCGTCTGTGACCGATGTTTAGTCTTGTGGTCGAACTGTTGTCGTTCATGCGTTCATGGAAAATGTGGATGGTTTTGTAGCAAATTGTAAAATGTTTGTGAGCGTGTGCTAGATGATGTGTTGGAGTATTAACTTGGTGTGTAGTGAAGTGAAATGTGTCTGACTGTTTGTGAGCGTGTGTGAAAAATACGTGATTGTAAAGTGTTGCGAGTCAAACTGCATTGCAAACTTTTTTTTGCTTTTGAAATATCTGACCAAATGTTGTCGGCTGACTTGGCAAGATTCTGTTCCTCACTTTTTCTTTTTTTCTGAAAATTTATCTAAATAGACAATTAATGATTTTAAAAACTATAAACGTAATAAGTTATTAATTTCTAAACTAAAAAATATATATTCGGTCATTGGAGCCATTCGCTAGGTGTTGTGCGGAAATTATACGTGTATATATATCCATATATACGTGTTCACATGTAAATTTTTACACGTGAAATTCGAATTGAAATAACAATTCTAAAATTCATATT
>NW_018021065.1:60171-67070 GCF_002006095.1 Pseudomyrmex gracilis
TCCGTAAATATTTTCAGCCTGATTTACAAAAACGCATAAAGCTGCATGAGCTATTGATAAATCCGAATCTGAGATGACTGGTTTACACAACAAGCAAATATCCAGATTGAGGAGTATAAAATGCAAATGAACTAAAGGATGTACAATACAATGCCTGCAAGAACTGCCGGACCGCTATAACATAAAATTTGTCGTTGCTCAGTAGCTTTGAAATTTTTAAACTTTACAATCAAGGTAGGTTTTCGCGCAAATTCTCGAGGACATTATTGCTTTACTAATTCTTAGATAGACGCTTAGATAGAAATTGACTAAACCTGTGTTAGCTTTACTGAACGAGAGTATTTACCTTTGATGATGCCAAACTCGATTTTTTCCATAATACTCACTAACACTGAATGCATGTATTCAAAAGGCACCTGCGTTGGAATTTGAATCGGCAAACAAGAAAGAGATTAATACTTTTTTTATGATGTTCTTCATCTATACACTAAATATATTTTTCAACAGTTTGTGGTCTGTGATCTACATCGCGCAAAACCGTAATACTTGGCCATAGATTTTCCTCAACTATCCAACATTTTGAACAAAATACTCGTGCATTGTGTACTGTGTGATTCAACATTAATGCACGAGCAAGCGCATCAGCAATAAAACATTGTAATTTAATTGTTTTCATCATACCATTACATTCTATTCCATTGTTGATAGTTTCAAGAACTTCAATAATAAAATTTTCGAAAAATGTTAACAGATTGGTAGGTTTGCACGAGCCTCTCCAAATCTCTACGATTTCTGGGTTTGATTTAGGGATATTTGCTATTATAATTTGAATCGGCCATATTTGAATTTTTCTCAACGATCCAAAGTCGCTCCATCGGTGTGAAAATCAATTTGAAGATTATGTGGGATTTGCGCTGGTAAACTTTCACAAAGAATAGAACAAAGACCCTTTACAAAGTCCTGTCACCGACACCCCATACCTCGGCAGGCAACGTTGAAATGAGCGTCGTACAAAAAACGGAGGATGAGAGAAGTGCCGTATTACAAGCCCATGCGGCATAGAAGACCGAAAAGCGTACCAAATTAAGTATCAACTGGGCCAGACATTTTCTAGCGGATTGTTAAACAACAACGCAATGAACTAAAAAATTTTGACATTTTTTTTATTTATTATTATTTTTATTTTATTAACTATTCAACGGACATGTTTTAGGGTCGTTTATTTCAGTTATTTGAAGTCGTTAAAATATGGTTTTGTTTTGTTGTTAGACCGTCCAGCTGTTTACCTAAAGCGGCTAAGTATCCGCAAATGTATTCAACGCATTAAGCGTGTTCAGTCCTTATTAAGTACTTAAAATGTAACGGTAAGTAACGTTGTAATCTCCGAAAGTGAGACCAAAGATTAGATTACCTTGGTTTAAGAAATTTATTTTTGTTATTTTTCTTATGATTTCGTGTATGTCGGGCGTTGCTCTCTTCACACTCTCACACGTACACACGTGTCCGTACCAACATTCACTCCAACATTCATACAGCAGTTGCACCATACACACACAGGCATTGCAAACATCGCAAACACCACACAAATACGAGGTGTGATCAAAAAGTAAGGTGACTCTTTGAATTTCGCGCGCTCTGTACACTCTTATTTTAAAATTTTTTTGTTGTTGTGTTGCTATACTTGTCACGATCATATGTTCACAGTTTTGACTATATAGCATGTGTTGTTTTTATGGGAGAGGCATAAAGGTTAGACTCGTGTGTGGCGGTTAGAAAAACCACCACTAGAAAAATAAAAGTTATGTACGGCAGGACGCGCAGTTTTGCGCGCCGCCGCTACGTGGCGCATGACCGCGAGTGTCGCGCGAAAGTACCTGTTGTCGCGGCGTCTACATATATGGACCCGCTCGGCGCATATTTATCGCTGTACAATGAGCGGCACCGAGAAGCAGAAGACCAGCAGCATTAATCCCAAAGCACCCAGCTACGCTCCAGCGGTCCGGACCACTAGACCAACGTCTCCACGAGTACACCTCGGAGCGGTCTTAATCTCGGAACTACATGGAGTAGCAGAACCAGAGGCGACCAATCAGACAACGGAATCCACTGGACCAATAGAAGAGTCGTTCCGGCCGTGGATACTTCGACCTCACAACATACCCTAGCCTCGGCGAACGCGGCCTCCTAGGGCCCTGCTGGCACAGTAGGACATCAGGGTTTGGAGATACACGTCACCTAGAGACAGCCTGGTTCTTCCTTTGCTCATCTCACCAATACCTTTTCCTCTACGCCAAAGGATTCACAAATCGAGGCAGGCACTTCCCCCACCTCGCGTACATAGAGGGGTGCAGGGAGAACGACTGGTATATAAGGATCAATCCACGCAGTCGAGCAACAGTGAATGGGACGATCGCCACGGAAAATTATCTCCACAGCAGTACAGACTGAGATCACCGGCAAATTCATTCCGCAGCGTAAACCGGAGAAAAAGCGGCAGCATAGAGAGAAGCCGTTCCAGACATCAATCGCCCAGCACCAAGAGAGCTCACTCTCGCAGCAGACAAGATCGATCACGGCATCGCAGAACCCGACGCAGAAATCCGGCACATCCAAATATACAAACCGGCTCTTGTCAGAGCCAAGTATACCTTGTAAATAGTCTGTAAATATATATATACCTTGGAATAAAACCTAATTTTTGGGAACATCAATCTTCACTAAGAGAACCACACCTCGGCCGCCATTCTTTTTGCTGCTATCACCACTGCTGCTATTCACCATTGCTGCTATTCACCATTGCTGCTGACCTAAACTAAACCACACTAAATCGTGTTTGCGTGCTCGGCGATTTTTTGCTGTTGAAAATAATGGAGCAGAGAGTTTGTATTAATTTTTCTGTAAAAAATGATATTAAGTGTTCAAAACCTCTTGAAATGTTGACAGTGGCGTACGGTGAGTCAACTTTGAGCAAAGAAAATGTTTATAAATGGTATAAGTTATTCCAAGAGGGCCGAAAAAATGTTAACGATGAATCTCGCTCTGGACGCCTCAGCAAGTCAAAAATCGACGAAAATGTTCAGGAAGTGAAAAAAATTGTGTTGAAAAATCGTCGAATCACAATTAAAGAAGTAGATGATGATCTTAACATATCGTTTGGCTCATGCCAATCAATTTTAACGGATGTTTTGGGTATTACACGTGTGTCAGCAAAATTCGTTCCAAAACTGCTTAATTTTGATCAGAAGCAGCATCGCATGAACATCGCCCAAGACATGTTGAACGACGTCAATGATGATGCTTCAGGCACCGTATTCACCAGACTTGGCTCCCTGCAATTTTTCCTTTTTCCCAAAATTGAAAAGGCCCATGAAAGGACGAAGATTTGCGACGATTGAGGAGATTAAGGCTGCATCGCTGGAAGAGCTCAAGGCAATACCCAAAAGTGCATTTCAGAAGTGTTTTGACGACTAGAAAAAGCGCTGGCACAAGTGCATTGTATTAGAGGGGGATTATTTTGAAGGGGATAACATAATTTTGGATAAATAAATGCATATTTTTTTATAAAAATAAAAAGTCATCTTATTTTTTAATCACACCTTGTACACATTAGTATTTATTTCGACATTTGTGCAACATGTTTACACAAGTACAAAATTAAGAATTCATACACCCCTTGAGTTCATCACATGCTCACATTTAGTCTGTACATAACATAAACACTTCTTAGAAATTCATACACATATCTTGCTAAGAGCACAGTTACACACGTCATTAAACACCCAAACATACAGCGTTCACACTATATACACGCACCTAGCATCCACGCACAGTTACACATGTTAACACATAAGTTTACGTTAGTACAAGGAACAAATACATACACGTCAAGAAGACGCCAGACGCACCCCAAACACTCTGGGAGAACATACACATGCCATCCACGCCAAAAACCATCCACTAGCACATTTTACGTCTATTCTTTGTGACCGGGGTTAGTACAACTGAGGCCAAGTACTCACATGAAATGATGAAATCACGGTCGCTAAGTACTTTATAATGTCCCTTCAAATACCAAGGGATTGATTTAAGATCGATGATCTTCTCCGTGCTCTCCTGTCTTTGGATGGAACCGGATGTAGATTGGGATCACAGTCACGGAAAATCACTCACGTTTCACGGATTTTATAAAAATATATAAAAGTATAATTGAACAAAACAATTACAGTATATAATCCAATGTTTAACCTAACCTAACGCTCGCAACGTTATTGATTCTTCGAGTTACCCGTACTTGTTAATATTCACAACACGCGACGTCGATACGCTCGCTGCAAAAGTTCGAGTTCCTCTTTTTTAACCGCTCTCTTAACTCGTCCGCCCAGGTTCTCCTTCTACCGCTTAAGGCGGACTCACAACCTTGCGGAACTCCCTAGATGGGTGTATTTACGTTCAGCATAAGAAGAGAATTTTGCTTTACTCTGATTGGTCATTCAGTTCAGAGTGCTCTCTCATGTATTTTTAAATAGTAAGTTGTGACGTGACACTTTTCGTGTCCGTCACAAGGAAATAAGTACCGGCCGGCACGGGAGGCGATGAGCTTGCGTCTTCCACGATTTAAGAGAAAGCAGCTCATTAGGATGCGCGCGACAAGCAAACACGCGTATATTGGTGCGTGGCGCCTATATCTAACCTATACCTATACCGTTTATTATTCATAGTTGAGGTGTTGCGATATGTACTAATTTTTTATTTGCGTTATTTTCGGATTATGTTTGGCGTTTGAGCGCATCTCAATTGTGATTCTGTCGTGCAAGCCGCTTGGCGGTTATTTTGTGATTTATTTAATATTTTTTAGGCGTGGAAAGAAAGAGAGAGAGAGAGAGAGCGTAGCTCACGACACGTAGCGTCGAACAAAGAGGAGCGACAAGGAGAGACGATAGAGACAAACAGAGATACAGGGGCGTACGAGTCTTATGGACACAAGGCGTTCGGCGACAATGTCGACGACGGACCAGAAAACAACAGGAGACGCTAGCACTCCGGCTCCGTAAAAACTGGAGCGGGACTTCCTGTGGAGTTATCAACCCCGTGACGCAGGAAGATGAGTCCGAGCAAGCTCAACTACAGATGGAATCAAGCAGAACGGGCCGATACAGCTAGAAAAGGACCCGCGTCGATGAGTTGTCGATACGCACGTGACCGCTGTCAATCACAGCGCCGCGGAGCACAAAGTATGATTGGCTAATTATCTGGCCCGAGTAACGGCATGCGGCCCCGAGAGAAATTGCCGTAGCGGCCGAGATCATTGCTGTGCGTGCCGTGAACAACGCGAGTTCCTCGCCTCCGGAATAGTTGTGTGCCGTGCCAGAAGAGAGTGCCGAAAAGTGAGACCCGAGGAGGAACTGAGGAAATATAGTGCTGAGGAGAACAGCCTGAAAGGAAGCTGCTGCAGAATTTTTGGTGGATCTAAGGAAGCCACGTGAAGAGGGTGCCTAGAAACGTGAATGATCGTTTGCTCTCTCTCGCATATTTTTGTTTTTCGATCGTATACAGCCGTGGATCGAGTCTGCACGTCTATTGTCAGCTCGATGCTGCGCCGTATATTTGTGTTTGATTATTATTACTTTGTACAATAAAAATTGCAATAACGTTTGCTGTCGTAAAACTTTGTCTTTGCTGCTCTCTCGCCGTAACACGGTTGCAACAATCCGGGCGTAATTCAGCTCGTTATTCGTGCGTGTAATGTTTTTGTTTCTTTGTAGTTTTATTATATCGTATCTTTGTGCCGCGGTTATATGTTACTATTGTTACAGAGTGTGTAATTTAGCGATACGGAATATCATTTTTGTATGGTACGGAATATTAAGAGTTGNAATTGCAAATCGTGTCAAGTTTCGGGGCCGTCGAGTTGCGATATTGCGTTAGAATCTATTGTTTTGTTTGCGCTACACGAAGACCGCGTGGCTACCGCGTGCTGCGTCTAACGTCTTGCTTGCTACGGCACATTTCTCCGCAGAGATAACCTCTGTGGTCATCTCCGTGTGACACTATATAATAAAATACAGACACGCGGTCGCGACTGAATAATAAAAGGAAATTACATCTGTAACGGAGCCGATTTTCTATTGGCTTCGCCCGGTCTTCCGCCTGCCGGACAGCTCGGTCAGCGCTAAAGATCGGAAAGAGAAAGGCGTGAAATTGCGACACTCGGTTATTTTAATGCTGAAATGTAGTTAAGATTTATTTACTTTTATACGGTATTTACAACGATTGTATCCGGTTTGTTGGTTAAATTCTAACGCAGCGGATTCGGATTGATCGGCGCAGTGATTTTGGCGCTGAATGATTCGCGAGGATTAATACGGTCGGTGCGGACAAGATAAATTCGGACGCGGCAGCTTATACCTAGACTTAATTTTACGAGGTATATATACACGGGGTATATATATACGGGGTGTATGTACACGGAGGATGTTCTGAGCCGTGAAAACGGCCGGTTGGGCGTAAGAACGACTGTTTTCCGGAGTGGCGGTTACAACAGCCGTTTGAGTGGTGAGAACGACTATTTGTCGGTGTGGCGGTGACAACGGCCGATTGAATCTCCGGTGCTTGTAGAACCGACGGAGATGACTTGCACCGAAGTGCCGAAGAGGATCGAGACAACGCCTCGATCCGTACGGTCGGGATGGTGTTCGAGACAACGCTTCTAGCACCGGGGTATGTCGAGACAATCCCTCGACCAGACGGCCAGGAAGTGGTGTTCGAGACAGCGCCTCTAGCACCGGGTTCTGCCGAGACAACGCCTCGACCAGAGGATCGGGTGAGGTTTTTCGAGACAGCACCTCTTGCACCGGAGGATCTCTCTAGCCCGAGACACCGCCTCGAGTTCGAGAGAAGGA
>NW_018021065.1:71515-82365 GCF_002006095.1 Pseudomyrmex gracilis
TAAAATTATCTAGATAAAAATCTCAACTAAATCATCTTTTATCTAGATATGATCAAATCGGATTATCTTTATCTTATCTGAGATACATACGTATATGTTTTATCTAATCTGTATCTAGATTATTTCAAATTATCTAAGCGCAACACTGTATATATATTACAGACTTTCTAGTAATTATGAAAAAAATATATGATAAAAATAGTTTATAAACAAAACCAATAAATATTTTATTTGTAATATTAAAAATTAATTATGATTGACAAGTCAACTCCACAACATCTTTTAGTAATTTTCCAATTTCCTTAAATTATACTTTCTTTTTATTAAGTTAATAATAGAGATGAACTGTCTTTAAATGCCATTCTGGATATTACAAATGTACTATCAGAAACAACTGTATAAGCTTCTTCAGGCTTAAAATAAATGTTATAATTATTTTCTGATTTCTTAACATTATAGCAAAACTTTTTTACATACTTTATAATGAATATTTTTAAACAAAGAATATTTCTTACCTTGTTAATACTTTGTTGAAAATGCACAGACACAGTACAATTATTGATATTTGAATCCTTCTTGGAATTGTGTATTAAAACTGATATTTTTTTTTCTGATCTTAGTGGCTCGATAACCAAATACAAACTGCATAGAGTCTATTACATTGCTTTTATCACTTCCATTAAAACCTACTATCAATGAGAAACTCTGGAAAAAAAGATAGTTTAAACATAATATTCCACAAAGAAGAGTTATATGCAGGTTTATATTCTCCATATTTACTTCGTGAAAGAGACTAATAATTTGTATGCCAGCATAAATTCACTTTTGAAATTCACATTAACAATTTTGGTAATCATCAGCCTTAGACCAGTATTGTATCCACTTCACCGAAAATTAGGTGGTGATGGAATTAGCGAACGTTTAACGTATCGGCCAGTACCGTAATCTGTAAAGAAGGCTATTATAAACACCCTTCTTACGGATTACGGTAACGGCCATTATGACTACGGCACCGGATTACGGTTAGGGCTATTATAAACCAACCCTTATATTCTATATTTCCACCGCTTACATTATAAATCGGTACGCGGAACGGTCAAAACTATGTTGTGAAACGGGAACTTATAATACCAGTAAGGGTACTGAGACATACTACAGTGCTACCGAAAAAGAATTTAATAGAACAAATATAAAGATAGAAAGATATAAGGAGATAATACAATAATGATATAAAGAAGAACAATATAAAAAGGAAAAACAAATAAAGAAAGATATAATAAAGAAGAAAACGAACATAAACTATATACATATGTACAGGTGACGAGCCTCGTCACACACCTTGCGATTTAGTTGCCGGTCATACGCATCTCACTGTTGTAAAATTTTTACGTATCTTTAATTATACTATTCTTTAGTTTTTTTTTGTTATCTGTTACATTGTACTGCCGATACTTGGTATCACTAAAAAATTATTTTCATTAAGAATATATTTCTATTAATTTTACTACGAACAAGTTTCTCTGCCGTTATTTATTAAACACTGCCTCCTGAGTCCACGCCTTTCCGTTATTAATATAAGCTGAGCCGCCGAGTGACCTTGTTGTCACGTTTAAATTCTTGTTGAGATTCGTCCTTCAAATTGAAATTTCTGAGTTCGGCGTGAAAAAGCACGCCTGGCGCCCAACTTTTGAATTAGGTGAGTAAAAATTTAGTTTTTGAATAAATAAACGTGCCGAAGTTGTGCGGCACCTTTGCTAAACAATCCTAAGGCGGAGGACACGTCACAAAATATAAATTATTACTTGGCGCTACGCAAATAAAAAAAAGAAATTATGTTTATACGTAGATGTCTGTTTACGTGTAATCTACATGTTGGTATGTATGTTAAAGGGAATGATTGGTGTGTCTGTTGTGTGTATGCTTTAATGAATGTTTTTTGTCCTCAACAGCTTTTAGTACATACATCCGTTTTATCTGATGAGCTACATGTGAATGTTAATACTGTGTGTGCTGTATCCATACGTCTTAAAGTTTGCCTGTAACGTATGAATGTTGTGTGTGCTATGCTAGGGTAGTATTTCAATTTCCCTATATATGCGAGTAATCTGTCTAGTGATACTAACGTGTGTTTATGTAATGAGTGAAAAGTATATGGGCCAGTCATGTTTGTAAACATGAATAATGCCGCTAAGTGTAACTGTAAGAATAGATATAGTGTAAACTTATGTGTGCATGATAGAACGTGTGAAGTATGCCAACAGCATGGCTGCGTGTTTGTGGTGTGTATGTTGTGTGCATGAAGCTTACCGAGTGCGTTCATGTTGCCGATTGATTTCGAATCAATCCCGGGTAAGTGTGAGTAAGGCGCATTTAAGCCATGTCCGTATATGTGTCGTGTGCTTGGTGAGTTCCTGAATGAATGTTTGCATGTTTGACTGTGTATGAGTGAGCGTGTGTGCCAAACATGTGTATTAAGTCGTGACTGGATGTATGAAGTGCGCATGTAGAGTACGAATGTATGATGTGTAAATGAGCTTTACTTGTGTGTATGAAATTTTAAGTTTAAGGGAAATGAGTGGCATTCACTTAGACACCGTTCAATTAGACACGTTGCAATTCGACACGTTGCAAATAGACACAGAATTTTAGACACGGTTCAATTAGACACGGTGCATTTGGACACGCAAGAAAATGCGCACCGTTCAATTAGACACCGTTCACTTGCGCACCGTTCATTTAGACACCGTTCAAATGCGTTTTCTTGCGTGTCCAAATGCACCGTGTCTAATTGAACCGTGTCTAAAATGCTGTGTCTATTTGCAACGTGTCTAATTGCAACGTGTCCAATTGAACGGTGTCTAAGTGCACCGCTCCCGAATCGCAATGTTTGTCGCGGGAGGCAGTGCAACTAGCGAGAGTCAAAGAATACCTTGACCTCTACACGCATGGTAAGATTTTTTGCACGGGAGGTTGATTTTGCTTTCTTTACATGTTGAAGGTGGTACTAATACATTAAGCAAAGTGAAAGAAAGCTCGACATTATCCGCACACGTTCTGTTGGTTTCCTGACTCACGGTCGGCACACGCTCGTGGCAAGAGAACCAGTTTAGTTATGGGCCTGGTAAGTTCCGACGTAGCAGTTTTTACCGTGACTACTCGTATTCGTCCATCATCTCCGGGGTGCAACTTAGTNACGCGCGCTAAAGGCCATTTAGTTGGCGGAGTGTTTTTATGTAATATGAGACAAAGACGGCCGATTTCCACGGTTTTTTCCTCGNTGCGCCACTTTGACCGTGAAATGAGTCCGTGGAGATATTCACGAGACCATCTGTTCCAGAAATGATCCCGCATGTACTGAAGATGTTGCCAGCGAGAGAGCGCACTGACAGACATATTGAGGTGAGATTTCTCCGGCACTGCATTAATTGCTGTGCCTATCAAAAGGTGGCCGGGCGTCAAGGCGCTAATGTCATCGTGGTCGTTTGAGAGCGCTTGAAGAGGTCGTGAGTTCAGGCATGCTTCCACCTGTGCTAGCAAAGTGGCCATNTCCTCGTAAGTCAAGGTGGAGTCGCCTAGTACTCTTCGAATGTGGTGCTTCAGAGACTTTACAGCTGCTTCCCATATACCGCCGAAATGCGGCGCAGATGGCGGGTTGAATCTCTAATGCACTCGGTCGGTGGCAAGCTGATTCGCGATGAGCTGTGCCTCCTTGTTACCTGCGGTGAACAATGAACGCAATTGAGAGTCCGCACCGATAAAATTGGTTCCGCAGTCGCTGTACAGCGTTTGACACAGCCCTCTGCAAGCTGTAAATCTGCGGAATGCAGCTAGGAAGGCATTGGCCGAGTAGTCCGAGGCAACGTCTAAATGCACCGCCTTGGTGCTCATGCAGACAAACACGACAATGAACGCCTTGTAGGACTTGTGGCCGCGACCCGGAGTCGTTCTGAGCATGATTGGCCCAGTGTAGTCCACCCCGGTATGCTGAAATGGCCTCGTTGGAGTCACCCGCTGCTTAGGTAAGTCGGCCATTATTTGATGCGGTGTTGCCGCCCGCCATCAAACGCATGTAATGCAGTCATGAATGTGAGTTTCACAGCGACTTTTCCTCTTGGCACCCAATAGTGACGACGGAGAAGCCCCAGTGTTTGCTGAACTCCCCCGTGTAGCGTTTGCCTGTGACATGAAGCAATAATTAATATTGTAAAATGAGACTGTGCTGGCAGTATCGCGGGATGTTTTTTATCAAAGGAGAGGAGCGAGTCTTCTTCCAACTCGCACGATACTCTGTTCGTCGATGAAAGGATTCAAATTCATAAGCGAACTTTTCGTTGGCAACCGCTCTCGGTGTGATAGTGCTTTCAACTCTGCTTCAAAATGGCTGGCCTGTACATTACAAACCCAGATTCCTGTCGCTGCTTCCAATTCTGCAGTCGTCAATATCGCACCGTCCCTTTTCTTGCATGGAAAGTGCTTGCCTTGATCTTCTCGCCGTCGGCTAGGTAACCAGCGTCGACACCAGGCAGTGACCCGCAGCAACCGTGTTAGTGACGAAAAACGCAGCAGCACTTCCGACTCCAAGATGTTCTGCTGCGTCATTCCCACCAACGCCTTTCGTTGCTCTGAAGGATCACTTATTTGCGAGACAGTGGCGACAGACCATGATTGTCTCTCCATTGCTAGCCAAGGTGGGCCTTGCCACCATAGAATATGACTGGCGAGTTCCANAGGGTTGACTCCTCGTGAGGCACAATCTGCAGGATTGTCCTTGCTGCGGATGTAGTGCCATTGCACATCCGTCAGCAGGCGCTGGATTTCTCCTACCCGATTTGCCACGTACGTTTTCCATCTGGATGGATGTTCTTGTACCCAGTTTAAAGCCACTGTGGAATCCAACCATCCGTGTGTTGTTGTATTCTGCAAATCTAAAATTCTTATGAGGTAGGCCATCAATTGAGCGAGAAATGTAGCTGCGCAAAGTTCTAGTCTCGGTAAAGAGACCTGCTTCAACGGCGCAACCTTTGACTTTGCCGCAATCAAGCTAACTTTCACCAACCCGTTCTCGCCCTCAGCTTGCAAGTAGACTACGGCTGCGTAGGCTCTCTCCGAGGCGTCCGCGAAGCCATGCATCTCCAATGAGTGCGTGCAATGGCAACCGGTCAACCAGCGTGGTATGTGGATTTTTTCCAGAGCTTGCAATTCCTCCTGAAGCTTCCGCCATGTCTGACAGTCATTTTTGGCCAGCGGAGTGTCCCAATCCAGCCCCTGTAGCCAAGCGGACTGGATTAAGATTTTGGCGCGGATGACTACTGGTGCGAGCCATCCGAGTGGGTCAAAGAGTTGCGCCGTCTTGGAAGGGATGTTTCTCTTCGTGATAGGCTCTAATTCTCCTCCTCGCACTGAAAATAAAAAGCTGTCACTGTTTGGATGCCAGCGAAGCCCGAGCATGGTGTGACACTCTGCTGGTTGCCACTCCCGAGGGTCAGCGGGCATCCTGTCTTCTAGAGGAATGTTTGAGAGTAGCTTGGTATGATTAGCGGCCCACTTTTTCAGAGGAAAACCGCCTGCATTGCATAGCGAAATTAACTGCTTCTGTAACTGCTGAGCTTCTTGCAATGTGTTGGCGCCGGTCANGATGTCATCCACATAAACGTTTCGCTGAATGGCTGCGGCTCCCAGTGGATAGCGACTCGCTTCGTCAGTTGCCAACTGTCGCAGCGTGCGGATTGCCAAGTACGGAGCGCAAGGTAACCCGTAAATAACTGCGTTTAGTTTGAAGTCTTGCACCTTTTTGTTTTCGTTGGACCTCCGGACTATTCTTTGCCAATTTCTATCAGCAGGATAGATCAGAATTTGGCGATACATTTTTTCGATGTCTGATGCCATTACGTATCGGTGCGTTCGCCACAACANCAGGACGTCTGTCAGAGCTGGTAAGAGATTTGCCCCAGTTAATAAATGTTTATTTAAAGATTTTCCCAAAGCGAGCGTCAGAGATCCATTAAACACTACGCGTAGCTTAGTTGTAGCGCTAGACTCGCGTAGCACTCCATGATGCGGCAAATAACAAACTTCTTTTGCGTCTTCATTCGCAGGTGGGCTTGCAGGCGACATGTGCGTCAGGTCTTGATACTGGCGCATGAAGTCCTTGTACATATGGTGCAGCTTTTGGTCACGCAAGAATCTGCGCTCCATTTGAGCTAAAGAGCGCAAAGCCGCGTACCGCGTAGTCTTAAGATCGGCTATTTTTGTCGCAAATGGAAATCTAACAATGTAGCGGCCTTCTTCGTTGCGAGTGTAAGTAGCGATAAAGAAATCCTCGCATCGCTGCTCGTCTTCTGTCAGGACCGGTGTAGCTGATAGTGGTTCTTCTTGCTTCCAGAATCTTTGAACCTGTTCATTCAGCGTCTCCATCGCGATGCATTGATGTAAAAGCGCATGAATCGAGGCTTTGTCCGAAAAAGCAATGCCTCCTGAAACAATCCACCTCAGCGACGTTTTTTGCGCTACAGGTTCCTGAGGACCGCCCCTCTTTACTCCGGACGATACAATTGCTGCAAAAACGTCGGCGCCCAGCAAGATGTCCACNGGATCGGATGCAAGAAATTTTGGGTCAGCTAGTTCCAGGTTTTTGAGATGCTTCTACGTACGGGCTTGAATATTTGCTCCACCTGTGTATTTGGTAAGTCGAGGAAGCACAAGAGCGACGACGTTAAATGCGGTCTCATTGAAATGTGATGTGATCCTCAGGGATACCTTGCCCTTCGCCGTCCCAGTCTGGCTCCCACCGACACCAATAACTGAAACTGAAGTGGCTTTCCGGGGCAAACGCAGTTTTTGAGCGAGAGCTTCTGAGACAAACGAGGCCTCCGAGCCTTGATCAATGAGTGCGCGAACGTCGTGTAAGGTCCCGAATCGATCTGCGACGCGAACGCGAGCGGTTGCTAGCAGAATAGTGAAGTGTTTATCAACTCGCTTTCGCGCGACGTGCGAGGTAGTGGCTTCCGATATCTCTATCTTTTGGTCGCGATATGCGTCATGCAATATAGAGTGGTGCCGCTTACTGCATGCTGTGCACGATTTTTTAGACATGCATTCGCTTACATTGTGTTTTCCGAGACAGTTGAAACAAAGTTTGTTGTCGCTTACATGCTCTTTCCTCTCCGTTGCAGACTTGCCCTTGAACGCGTCACAGAACATCAGGAAATGCTCCTTATGGCAAAAGGAGCATCGTTCTGCTTTAACACCTTTCTTTACCGCGTCCTTTTTTTGAGCGGCTTGGCTTTTAGCGGTCTTAGATGAAGACGACTTGCTGGTGGTGGTGTCCAACTTCGCCTCCTTTGCTGCAAGTCGCCCGTCGAGAGTTTGGAGACGCCGTTGCAGGAATACCTTCAGCTTCTCAAAGGAAGGCGGATCAGAAGAGTCACTTATGTGTTCATCCCACAGATCTCTCGTGCGTGCTCCTAAGAGATCAACGATTAGATGCACGAATAAATCTTCACTGCTGTTTACCGGACGACCAAGGTTTTCCAATGAAACGTAAGTATTCACGATTCCGTGAAAGATCTTTTCTAGCTCACTTGCACTTTCACTCTTAATTCTTTGAAGGGCCAGAAACTTGCATAAATGTGATCTGATCAAAAGCCGAGTATTTTCATAAAAGTCAGCTCCTTCCATGCCTTTTGGTAGCTGACTTCTGTCGCCGGTAAGTTCTGTATCATAGAGGCGGCTTCACCTTGCACGCACGATCTAAGGTAATGAAGCTTCTCGATAGTAGGTAATTGCTCATCCTTGTCGATAGAAGACACAAAATGATCTCTGAATGCAGGCCAGTCCTCGTATTTTCCTGAGAACTCGGGCACCTTAATCTTCGGTAGGGGAGTGCGTCGAACAGGCACAAGTTGATTTTCGATGGAGGGTGTTCCTCCGTCAGATTTCGACTGCAAGGACCGTTTGTAATCCACTAACTTACCCCGTTGAGTCAGGTATGCTTCTTCTACCNGAGAAAAAAAATCCTTTGTATAATAATCATTCACCTTTAACTCATTCTAGTGGCCCGATCGTAATGCGGCATGCTGTTCTTCGACTTGAGCCTATTTTTTGTCCAGTAAACTGATTGTCGACTAAATGCGACCCAGTGTGATATTCTCGATACTAGTTTTCTTGAGATTATTGCAAGTGCGCCCTATCCGTTGATGTAGTTTGTGCTGCGCTTGGATTAAGCTATCCATTTTTCGTTTTCAGGTATTGCTCGCACAAACCGAACACCACGGTCCCACAATGCTTTTGCTACGTAATTCGGCTCGAAGGACAAATGTTTTTTTTGATAACTAAAGAACTCGCACTGCAAGCACAAAACACACAAAAAAAAAGAAACGCAATTAAACTGGTAGATAATAAGTATAATGTTACTGAGAAAATAATATCTATGTACACTATTTACAATTTGTTCTTAATCTGTAGATAGCCACGACTTTGTGAGAAAAAAGAATCGGCAAGCGACCGAATGTGATAATTAGCAATGAAGAAAAAAAAAGGGGGAAGGAAATTTAACCAGTGAGCGACCGTCTAATTTCCTTGACTGCAAAATGCTATGCGAGATTTGACTTGCGCGTCACGATAAAATGCCGTTTCCTGCATCTGTGCTGGCTTTATATACTATTTTTCTTCTCAAAGGTTCTTTTTGTTTTTTCATGAAACGGTCTGCGTGATTTGCACTTTTTGAAGGTGCTTCCAGAAAACGAAGCATGTTCTCCGCGAATCGGGATTGTCTTTCCGCGCAGACACGCATGTGTTATTGCATAATAGGCTGCCCCGCGCCGCGGGGCACTTCGCGATTGGTTTGTGATCCTGCGCAGATACATTTCCTTTATTGCGACGTTAATAGGCGCGCTGCCTGCTGCNCAGCGCTCATTTCTGCGCCGCGCTAAATTTTAAAGGCGCTCGCACCGCGCTTGGTGCATATGCTTATCTCATACAGTTATCGACCATGGTATATTACTAACCATGGTATATTACCGACCATGGTATATTACCGACCATGGTATATTATCAACCATGGTACATTATCAACCATGGTATATGTTCAAGGCTGGTAATTTATCGACTACTGTAATGAGAAAAGAAAAAGAAAACTGGGTATAATAATACTTACTATATCTATGTCTACGGATGTGACAGACGGCGACATAGACGGCTACGACAACACCGAGTGCGACAACAACGACGGTGAATCGGAAGGAACAAACGCTCGTCGACGCCAAGTGTTTGTTCGTCGGTAACTTTATGTCGTACCATCTGTTTTACGAGTGCGATTGCACGCTCGACCAGAGACGCATGGGGTGCGCGTACGAATAACGCTGTTTGCTTTCGTTTGTGTTGACGCTGGTCAAAGTCGAGTTGTTAGACTTGTTCGACTTGTCACGTGACGGTACGAACGACGGCGGCAATAGCGGTAACGGCGGCGGTAACGGTTTGAGCGTGACGAATCTTGCGTTGAACATGCAGTCCCTCGGTAAAGCCACGCGGGACATTAGGTATCAAATATTTTTCGAGAACAGTTTGCTCCGACCGACCGATCCTACAACGGTACGAGTTATTTGATCGATCAATACTATGGTAGATGCGCCGCGATCGGAATCGACGCGTTTGAACTTGGTGTAAATTTGAAGTCGTGCGAACATCGCGTCGACCGTGAAAGAAGTTCGACCGTTCGATCTTTGAGCGGCAATGCGTAACGTTGCGTTCGTCGCCGAAATGGTTTGTATTGCGAAGAACAGGAACGCGCGACCGCGAACAAGCGTTCGCGACCTACGAACCGCTGTTGTAAGAAGTTGCGCGCAAATCGATCGTTGTTTTTTCCTTCGATCGTTCGGTATCGATACGCGCGATGTTGTGTCCATAAAAACGCGATGCGTCGAACCAAGCGTCTTCGACCGCGGTTTGAGTGGCGTACGGAAAGAACTTGACCGGCAACGCTAGAAGATCCCGATCACCCTTGCCACCGTCGTCGCAAACGACGACACGACGCCGCGGGTGTTACTCCTTTAACGGTGAAGGTAACGCGTGTTGTTCGAAACCTCTCGTAGAAATTTACAGCAGAGGCGCGGTTGTTCGTCGTTGTTTGAGCGGACGAACGTTGACGACCGCGTTGCGCCATCGTAAATCCCGCTTACGGACAATCGGTATGCTGCGACATTTCTACGACTGCAAAAAGATGGTGTACAAAAAAGGTTACGGTGGTTTCACCGTGGACGAGTACGTGCTGTGAGATTATGCGCAACACACCGTGCATATATGGGCTTAAATTCGCAAGAAGATGCACTTCGATATAAAATTGGTCGGTGACGTTATTCACGACTGGCCCAAGAGTACTTCGGCTCGGAGGATCTTCCACATGGTTTGGGATTGCACCGCTCGCAAAGTGACGAGCAAGTTCGAGATTCACACGTCCGCTACAGACGCCATCGCCGAGTACAACTCGGCCGGAATCAAGGTCGCGTCCACGGACAACACCGTAATGCTACTGGAAAACAACAAGCCCAAATTGGCCATGTATCTGGACGCGTGGACGGAACTATACACCAACTTCGAAACCACGTACGAGGGCACAAAGTACACGTTTGTTTTCAACAAACACACAAATCAGTACTAGTTGGACGGATTGTGCATCAATAAGTAGTAGAACGTTTGATCAAACAAACAAACGGACGAGCAAACAGACAAACGAACGTGTGCGTTCTATTCGAACGAACGTTCGGAACGGGGTGATACTCTATTGACCACAGTACGATTCGACACCGCTCGATTCGACACAGATTTATTCGACACCAAATTATTCGACACCGTAC
>NW_018021065.1:82840-84520 GCF_002006095.1 Pseudomyrmex gracilis
CGGTGTCGAATCGTACTGTGGTCAAACGGAACACGCCCTTCGGAACGTTGTCTCGATCGAGCGCGTTTTTCATACATTGGGACTACAACGACCCGTCTGCTCGCGTCGCAGCCGCGGTCGCGCCTGAGAGTCCGTCTGGATTGAAATACGTCTATGTACGGAACATTGTTGGAGCATTGTTTGCAACAGTACTTACCGTTGTTGACCGTTCATAGACGTAAACTCAAGATAGAGCTTGGCGTGGCCCGCGATCGCTAGCGGTACGGAAACGTTCGTCGGCGCGCGGCGCGACCGGTGGGTCTAGCCCAACACTCACGTGCAATCGATGATCTTTGTACGAGCAAAACCCAACAAACGACGGTCTCCGTACAAGCAAAACCCAACAAACAATTGTACGTGCTGCGCGTTATCGCGCTTGGCAATAATACGAGTGTACAATTATGTAAACGCGCTCGCGTATATGGGTGATTCTCTGTGAACGCGTAAATTTCAACTTTCAGTTTTGATAAAAAATAATTATTATTAACTAACGGATAACGGTGAATTATGTTTTTTCATACCATTTTAAGTCACCATTTGTAATATGAATACGTGACAATGCAATATAAAAAACTTATCTATGTTTTTTATGTCAATATACCACGGAGATTACAATCCACGGAGATTACGTTTTTTGAGAATTACCCATATGCGATATCGGGCGCAGTCGGTACGACGAGATAAAAAGTATTCTCGTAGTTGCACGGTGTGCGATATTATTTCGGTTATTTTTCGTTGTCGGAGGAATTGAGTGTTTTTTGCGAAGACAGCGGCACCGCACTATTGTATTGCGTTGATGCTATCGTTCAATGCAGTTCGGTCTGTGCAATCAATCTCACTCGACTTTCAGACAACAACAAGTATCGTTGATAACGCGGTGTCAACGGTATCTCTGTGGCACATATATGTACTATTCATAATAAAATGTTGCACGATATAAGTGGTATATTTTTGATCCCTTTTTCCTTATAATCCGAAAGAAAACACTTCAGTACGTCACGATTTCTTGATAATGTGGCGCTATAAATATCACCGAACGTGTCGATGCGCGCAAAGTCGATGCATTCGCGTTATTGACGTATCGAAATGTTTTGTTGGTTTGAGGTAAGTAGGTTCGATCGCGGTGTCGCGCTTGCAACTTTTTGCTCATGTTTTTTTACCAATGCGGTCGTTGCTTCAGATGCACGGTGGAGCCAGTGTTACTAGATCGGGCCGGCCAGCACCAAGAGCACCGAGGTGGTGAGGGCACGCATACAGCGAGAACCGCCGTCCGTGTGCGTGACGTCACGCTCGGCTGTTCGGCTCGTGAAAGAGCGCAGACATACTATGTTCTGCCTCGCTTTCACCCGTAACGCGAGACCCTGAGACTAGAAAGCAATGTTTCGTTGCGTGCTTGTAGCGTATGACAATGGGTGCGTTCAGANAACTCAACAGTTGCACAACGGTTGAGAGATAATCACTTCTGATTGGATCATATTTTTGGAACCGCTGCAGATTTTGAAGAATAGTCCTATCATACGTGATGATCTCTCAACCGTTGAGTTGTCTGAACGCACTCAATATGACAACGCAAAATGCTTTTCCATGACTTACAATCTTGGAAAAAATAGATAATATTATTAATAAAGATGAGTTGAACAT
>NW_018021066.1:0-1586 GCF_002006095.1 Pseudomyrmex gracilis
CGCCCGCGGGGCGCGGAGCCGTTCTCGAGGGACGCCGATACTCGCGTGCGCGGACGCGGCAATGACAAAGGCGCACTTTCTTATGAACACACTTTATTTCGTTACAAATACAGCGTTAATTGCCCGTTGTACAAATCGCCGAAACACGTCGTGTCAGATCCGCGGTCGCGATTCTTCTCTTCTTCTCTTCTTTTTAACAAACCGTCGTCGCCCGGTAACCGACAGTCGCGCCGATCGCGCGCCGTTCACGCAGCTCCCGCGACACATACGCGGTGACCCCCGCGTAACAATATAATTTAGTACCATACATGGAAAGAAGCTAAAAATGAAATATTTAAGTACTTTTTATATTTACTACTACTCTTTGTATTAAAAAAATCAAGGCATCACTAGCTATCAAAGCTCCTTTTCTGTTCTTATTTCTATACCTAGAAATATAGAGAATAGTATAGCCATATTTATCTAAGCGTATATCTTTTTCTATCACTAGACTTATTGCCCAGCTGAGATTAACCACTAACCGACTAATAGTTATCTTGCAACAAAAGTATATACAAAATAGATCCGAAGCAACTTTGCTTATTGTGTAACTCACACGAACTCGAAAATTTAGAACATATTTTTTTCCGTTGCCCAGTGTATACGGGCTTACGTCTCCATTACTTTTCGCGCACTACTCATCAATCTGCGGCAGGGTTGTTAAAATGTATGTATAAAATATTTTTATACGTTACACAATTAGGTATAATACGTACAAAATTAGGTATAATATGTATAAAAATGTCAAAAAAGTATATTACAAAGTATATTACATATTTTATTCAGGGAATAAATACATGTATTAAACATCGTATTATACGTATTATACGTATTTTGTGTATAATACATACGGAATGTAAAATACTCTGTATGTTATGTATTAAAGCGTATACTATGTTTTTTTCCAAGTTTTTAATTATTACAATATTAGTAACGTTAGTAGGCCTTTTTACTATCATATGTTACTTGATGGCGCATGGATCGCGTGAGCAGTCGTCAGTCTTGTTGTAAGTCATTTTCCTATCTTCAGAAACAATATTACTCATGTTCTCTCCAAAAAGTTCATATTAAAATAAATTATAAAAGTAAGCTTTAGACAAAATTTTGTCAAATAAAAAGTTGTTCTAGAATTTAATCAAGAATATGTATTTTCAAGAATAAAGGATTGTTCTGGATCATCCTGTATATGACATATGTATGTGTGTGTGACTAATGAGTATTTTACTATATTCAGATACTATAGATATGAAGAAACTATTAAATTATAATAACATGCAGTAACTGCCACTTTAACGGCTTTAAAAGTTTCTTTTTTAAAGTTTACGTTATCTTCTTTTAAATATAGTTTGTTTGATGTAACACAGTTCGCTTTGTAAAATTAATAAATTTACTTATGTTTAAAAAATTACTTTTTCACTATTTCCTGTCCTCCATAAGCAGAAATAATAATAATTTACTGAGGTACTATATTAAAATGATTTTTGTTTATTTTGGCATTTAAATGTTCACGTTTTGCAATGGTCATCAATGTGCTTGTTTCTTCATTA
>NW_018021066.1:2536-20172 GCF_002006095.1 Pseudomyrmex gracilis
TGGAAGAACTTAAAGAGGAAATTACGCAGATCTTTAATAGCATCGAAGTGAGAATGTTAGAGTTATGTATGAAGAACTTTGTTCATAGATTAAAACGAGTTGTTGAAAATGACGGTGGTCACATCAAAAATATCCTAAAATAAGCTTTCTTTTCGTGTATAACAAATAAAAATCGGTTCATTTTTGTAGGAGTTTTTTATGTTTGTTGCGTGAGCGTTTAATCTGAAAGACCCTGTACATCTATAAGATTATGTATTATACTCAATGTACTCGTATTATACACTAACAACTCTGGTCTGCGGTAACTTTGCTTGCGAATATAGATTTAAATACAATGAAGAATATATTTTATTATATATCTAACTGCTGTAAGATAAAGTCTTTTTGTCGAAATGATTAGTACCGAGAGTTGCGTTCCTCCTGTAATCCAACGTAACTCATTTCTGTACTGCGTGCCCAATTTAAAAATTTAGTGCTCAAGTTGTTTGGCAGAAAATTGAAATTAAAGTGGAGATAGATGACTTGACGTCAAGCTCTGGCATCTCTCTCTACATTAAAAAATTATATTTCCGGTCGAGAAATCTTTCAAAACTTTAGATTTTAATTAAATGCTAATTAAGTGTTTTTACAATATGCAAAAATTACTACAGAAATATAACAAATTAGTAGTTTCTTTAATACAATATTATTTATTCGCGCCTTTCACAGTTGTGAGTTTAAAATCGATATCTACACAAACCGTTCGTGCATTTTCTTGTAATTCGAGACTTTATATTTCAAAACTACATACGACAAGTTTTTGGCGTTTATTCCGCTTGAGCACCTAATTGTTTTAACCATGTTTACTGTTGTACGCGCAAGTCCGTTCAGCAACTAAGTCCTGTCATACGTGAAGTTTGAGATCGTGTAACTTCCATCTCGTTCGAGCACTTACTTTGAGACTTTTCGACTCAGGTTTACTTCTCCTACTTGTCTACAAGAGATGTTACACCAATTGTCAGACATCTTGTATACTATACTAAAACTTGACGTGATTGCATGGTTTCAAGTTTTCGGTGCAGTCGCTCTAAGTTTTTGTACATTAAATTTTTTATTTTGAAAACAGTTTTATATGGCTTTCATATGGGTTTTTGACTTTTCAAACAAAAAGTAAAGTCTGTAAATGTACAATTTTACATTGATTGTAAACTTTACTTTACGGTTGCGATTATTCGAATAAATAATAATCCGGATATCCAAATAGTGACGTTATATTGACTCTTCGTAATCCGGATACTTCGAAGTATATCCGGAGAGAACAATTCAAATAATGAAGATCGCATTATGCAGTCAAACATGTAACTTGCGACATTTCTTTCTTATTATTTTGAGATTGTAAAACTTATATTATAATTGTGCGTATATGTATTAATATTTATACATATATGTGTATATCTAGGTAAGTATGGAATCGAGGTGTATGTGTGTGTGTGTGTATTTACACATATGTATATAATATATACATACGGTTTTATAATTTTTCTATATTTTTTATATTTTTATACATATATGTAACACAATGATTTAATTTCACTTTTTTGATGTAAATATTTAAATTAAAACTTTTTCAAACACAAACATCAACAAGTTATTTGCTCGTATCAGCCTCTTTTTCTTGCATTTACTAACAGTTTGTAAATGTAAAAGTTTTGTACAATGAAAAGGCAAAATCGTGAAGTAATTAAAAGTCCTACGTAACAAATAAAGAACGACAATCGCACATCTCTCGTTATGACCAAATTGTTGTTGATCAAGTTGTTTAAACAGAAAGTGATTAATAAATATACACACAATTGTACATTTACTCATATATCTACGCACATATTCCACATTCATATACAATTGCGCAAAATCGCAGCAGAAGTGCAATATATAAAATGTTCACACAATTATATTCTTCGTTCTCAGCCAAGCCCGGAGTCAATGTCGAGAATGTGACGAAGAACTGACTCTATTTTTCTTTCTTTTTTTGTTTTTATATTTTAAGCTTTTTATATTTTTTTACTGTTTTATTTTATTTTTTCGTGTTTTTTAAATATTTATAAAACGCTAAATAATTTACGCGGGAAAAAAGCTCACACAAATAAGTTTATAACTAGCATTTCTATAGTGAGAGTCTACTATATTAGGCTAGTGCAAGGAAAGAGTGTCCTATTAACTTTCCTATTACCTCATTTTTTTCGAAAAATATTGGTTCTATGCAAAAAATGCACAGTACATAAATGATGTATATTTTCAAGAGCTACACCTTTTATTTAAAACATTTTTTGTGCCATAAATATTTATTAAAATAATAGCTATAATAATATAGCATTAGCCGTTCCTAAAAACAAAGTTGAAGATTTGATTAATACTTTCAACGCACAACATGTACGATTAAAGTTCACACATGAATTGCAAGTAAATAAATGCTTAGGTTTCTTAGATTTACGTCATCATAGAGAACGATGTGATCATTTGTGATTGGTACCACAAACCATCGTTTTCTGGAAGATATCTGAATTTTATATCACATAACCCTATTTGTCATAAGATAGGCACAATCTATTCCTTGGTTGACAGAGCAGTTCTAATATCAGATCCAATTTTCCACCAAAAAAACCTACAGTTATGCGTAGACATTCTTATACAAAACAATTATCCTTTAAATTTCATTTTTAATAAGATCAACAAAAGACTGAAAACATTATTTTCTACGAAAGTAAATACACATTTTAGAATTCATGAAAATGACACTAATAAAATATTTGTTCCTTTCAAATATTTTGTTCTACCATACATTCCTAAAATTTCTGATCATTTAAAAGAATTTTTCAACATAAACAACGAAAAAGTTCAATACCGTTTTGCCTATAGGAACTTAAACCAATTAAATAGATTTATCAAAACACATAAAGATAACATTCCGATTAATGAAAGAAAAAATGTAGTCTACTGCATTCCTTGCAATTCATGTGATGTAGACTATGTTGGACAAACTAAAAGGAAATTACAGACAAGATTAAAAGAACACAAACAATACGTAACTTCTAAACGACAATCATCAGTCATTTCAGAGCATTGTCTTAATTTTAATCATAACTTCGACTTTCGTGAAACAAAAATTTTAGACATTGAATCAAATTATTACAAACGCATTATTTCTGAAATGTTGCACATTAAAATACACCCTAATAGTCTAAATATTATGAATGACACTGAACTCTTGGATGATGTATATTTATCTATTCTTGACAAATTTGACTAACATTCACTTCCACATACGTACAGATGGTGCTGTTTGCACATTACACTTTTATACATATCGTTACTTGCTTTTCTCTCTGATTCAGTGTTGCCTCGACTTTCTTTATATCAACAATTTTTAATTTCTTTATAACAACAATTTTTAATTTTTGACACAAATACGACAAGGTCGACAACGCTCTTTTAGAGAGGATTGTTTATAGGTACAATTTATTTTATTTATAAATTTCATGTAAAAATTTCATCAAATGTTAAATAATATTCTAACATCTATTGTCACATATTTTGTATTCAGTTTAATCCACTGAAGATGGCTATTGAATAAAGCCGAAACGTTTGGATAAAAAACACTAAGTTGTTTAATTTACTTATAACTGCACAACACCTCGCAACTGGTTCAAACTGCCCAACTTTATCTTGGTTTTCATATTAAAATAATGTTTAAAAAGCGATAAAGTTTTAGTTAGGTTTAGTTATTTTTGACTTTGAAAATAATCTTGTCGGTATTTTTCACTATCATATTCGTAATCAGCACATCAAAATACAGTAGTAAACCAATCGACAGCAAAATCGGAGGGTTTCGCTTTTCGGAACTTCACCCGTCGTTGTTATTGTCACGCCGTAATCACGAGAGTCGTAAATGTTGGTTTGATTTAAATGGGACCGTCTTCATAGCGCGTACATATAGTAGCTCCAGAGAGAAACCTGAGAGCGGCCATCCTAATGTAAATTTTTACGACGGTTTCAGCCGCTGGTTTTAGCCGTATTTCCACAAAAGTGGAACTCAAAGGCCGTTCTACATTAAACGCAAGTCGCAGATCTCGTGGAATTGACCAATTGCAGAGTCAAATTAGCCAATCGACCAACGTGATTGATCAGTTCCACGAGACCTGCAACTTGCGTTTAATGTAGAACGGCCTTTGAGTTCCACTTTTGTGGAAATACGGCTAAAACCAGCGGCTGAAACCGTCGTAAAAAATTACTATAGGATGGCCGCTCTCAGGTTTCTCTCTGGTAGCTCTCGCTATGGCCTGTTCTACAATACAGTCGTAAGCTGTAAGTCGTAAGAAATTGACCAATCATAATCAATTATTCTTCTGTAATTTATCTATGATTGGTCAATTTCTTACGACTTACAGCTTAAGACTGTATTGTAGAACAGACCTATAGAACCGCCTTCAGCCTATGTTACACTACGGATTTGGATTGAAATTGGATTGCAATTTGGTCAATCAGAGCAAAGATCAGTAAACTTAGGATTGATTTTCTTTCTTCTGATTGGTCAAATTTCAATCCAATCTCAATCCCAATCCGTAGTGTGACATAGGCTTTCGGGGTTGTTCTATAGCTGGAGCCTCTTCCACGCCTCGATGCATGAGGCATTATTAAGCATGGTGGGCGACGGCAGAATGAAGCCGCCGCACTCCGCGCGAGCAGATATGGTAGAAAAGTAACTTGTGATGCGTGAAAATACGTGTGGCGGGGAAGGCGCTCAGGCGGACTTACAACTGGTGTCTCTATAACGAGATTCTACTGTATTTCGGTTCAAAATTTGGGTCATAAACCAGCGAATTAATCAGTCGGATTTCCAGTAATATTTGTAACATGTATGTGTAAGTAAACGTTCAACATAAAATACGTTACTCATATAGTAATTACAAGCACCACAATAGAAAATATATATCGCCGGTGGTTGTGCATGTAATGTAGATACACGACTATTTCATATAATTTTAGCTATAGCAATCCTATATACGGTGCAATTAAGGACGTTCTCCGACTACAGTGGTTAGCAACCTAAATACAGTGGTTAGCAACCTAAAATATCTCTTTTCATGAGTAAGTTTGTACTGCTGTAACAAAGTTAAGTTGAGCACTGCTAAGACCCGCTTACTCTGCGTAGAAGTTCAAAAATAGCTGCAGTACACAGCGCACATAAATCCAGCAAAACAAAAAAAAACAAAAAAAAAGCTACAGTTTGAAAAAAAGGATTGCTTGCCATATTATTCAAAATCGTATTTTAATTAGGACACTCTCCACTACCACATACTTGTTTTTTAAACAAATCCTAAGAAAATTGTCGTCAGTAATTTTAAGAAACCCCACTTCACAAAGGCTCAGCATAGGAAATCCATGTTAAAAATTGAAATATAAATCTTCCATATTTTGGAATTTAACATTACTACCCCTATTATCTAAACAGGCTTATATATAAATAGATCATAAACTATGTATACCGCAAATTTAAAGAAAATCCTAAGAAAATCAATAATTCGGAGATCGTCCTAAATTCCCTCTTAGCGCACTTGCATAAATACTCATATTAGTTGTTTGCAATTAATTCCGTACCGCAAAGAGAGAGAAAGAGAGAGAGAGAAAGAAAGAGAGACTTCTTCAAAAGCGATAATCACAAATCTGTAATTGATCACATGCTTGTCAGACGCGACGTCCCGCAAATAAATTTGTTTGGGATTTATTCGGAAATCAGTTAGAATTTCTAAATATTTCTTGGGTTCTTAGTAGACATTCTGCATTGATTCCAACTAGAAGTGTAACGCTTTGCAACTGAGAATCTAAAAAAATGATTCCATCTAGAATCCAAGTAGAATTTTTTACTAAAAGAAAACAAGTACCAATGGCATATCGCCTTTGTGGGAGGGGAATTAATTTGAGGATTTCACTCAAATTAAGTTTTGGTTGCCCGATTCATCTCGCCGATCGACCGATGAAAAGGACCACGACCTGAAAAAATCCTAAGCGTAATAGTGGGATTTGAACTCGAGACCTCCATATTTGCAAACCCCTACACTCAGTCCGCGAGACCACTTGTGTTCCTTGCTAACATATAATTATTTTTATATACGTATTCTCAAGCTATCTTACACATTTCGATTATTATTTATTTAAATTATTATTTTATTAAAATCATTGCAGTGCAATATACCTGCAACAACAGATAAAAATATTTCTCTTATTATTGTTAATTTAAAGTACATTTTTACGCAAACAAATTTTTTGTTAATATATGCTGATTATATTGTTCACCATAGTTTTGGGACATGAATAAACTATTTTTTAATGGATTTTTGGTCGCTGAAAACGAATCCGGCGGCGAAATTAACCAACCTGCTATCATGTCAGGTTTCCGAAAAACTTGAGGTTAAATGTAGCAAAATTGGCAGTTTTGGCCAAATTTACTATTTTTTGCGAACTAAATGTGGTTTTGCAAATTTACTCACGCCACATTAAAGTGCTATCTTTTATCTATAATATGAATTTATATTTATTTTACGTTACGTTTTTTTATATACATAATTATATCATATTATAATTCATTAAATTGAATATAGATAAAATTTTTGTTAGACAAGAACATAGTCACGTACTTTGGCATTTTACTTATTTTATGAAATTGTTTATTTTTTACTATTGTAATTCAAATAAACTTAAAAAATCTCTTGTTTAGCTCGGGCAAGTTTGAACCTATGTGCAGGATGTTGTGCAAATAATTTTAAATCAATGTGATTAATCCAAACGTTTCGGTTTATTCCATTCAAACCATCTTCAGTGGAATACTGAAATTTACATTTGTTTACATTGGAAATATATTTTTATACAATTAAAATAGTTTTACAAAAAATTACAAAGAGTTAATGTACCTTTATTTGAACAATCCCTCCTGATTTTCATTGACGAAGTATAAATTAAAATTAAAATTGTCGTTGTCAAAGTTTTAAAATTAGAAAGTTATTGTAGGTGTGTATGTCAAGCTTTGTCACTGTTGTGTCAAGACTGGAGGTTTACAAAGTAAATACAATGAAAATTTGGATAGTGACATCTATACAACGTGCTCATATTAATTTTGTTTTAATTTATCAAGGATCGGTAAATAAATGTCGTCTAACATTTTCGTGTCTTGCATTAACGTTGATACTGCCATTATGTATTTTAATTTGCAACATCTCTGAAATTAGGCGTTTATAGTAATTAGGTTCTGTGTCTAATATTTTAGTTGTGTTCCAGTTAAATGAATGTCCTGTATTAAGTACATGTTCTGTTATTACTGAAGTTTTTTGTTTTTTCTTTACATATTGCATATGTTCTTTGATACGCGTTTGTAATTGTCTTTTTGTTTGTCCGGTGTAATTGGCTTCACATGTGTTACAAGAGATGTTATATACTACATTTTTATTTTTGTTACGAATTAAATTGTCTTTGTGCGTTTTGATAAATTTGTTCAGTTGGTTAAGGTTTCTATAGGAAAGTCGGTATTGTTTGTTTTTTAAGTCGATGTTTAAAAATGATTGTATTTGTTTTGAGATTTTTGGAATATATGGAACGAGAAAGTAATTTTGCGGTTTATCTTTATTGTCTTGTTGTATAAAATTCTTTTGATTGAGCTTTGTCGTGAATAATGTTTTTAATCTTTTATTAATGGTGGAAAAAGTGAGTTCTATTAGATAATTATTGTCTATGAAAGTCTCGATGCAAAAAGTTATGTTTTTTTGGTGGAACTTTGGGTCTGATAGTAAAATTGCTCTGTCTATCAATGTGATAATTGTACCGATTTTGTGGCAAACAGGGTTTTTGGGACAGGAAATTCAAATATTTCCCTGAAAATGTTGGTTTATGGTACCAATCAAAAACCAATGCATTGTTGACTATGTTGACTTTTAAGTCAAGGAAACCGATACCGTCTTTAGTTTGAATTTCCTGCGTGAATTGTATTCTTTTGTGGATGGAATCAAACACTTTGAGTACTTCATCTATTTTGTTTTTCGGAATAGTTATTATGATGTCGTCCACGTATCTAAAATATATCGGTATGTTAAATTTCAATGTTTTTAATGCTTTGTTTTCTATGTCTTGCATGGTGATATCAGCCATTATGGGTGAAAGGGGTGAACCCATTGGTGAACCAAATGTCTGCTTGTATATTTTGTTATTAAATGTAAAACATGTGGATGACATCACAAATCTCAGTGCTATTATGAACTCTTCTTTGCTAATTTTTGTGTTAATTTTTATGTATCTCCATCTGTCCGAAACACCCTGTATTGCCATGTCTATCGGGATGTTGGTAAAGAGTGATACCACGTCTAAGAAGTGTAGAACAAATTCATTATCAAACGTTATGTTAGTAAGCACGTTGTAAAGATGAAAGCTATCTTTAACAGAGAAAGGTGAATACGGTATGCTATTGTATAAAATGTTGTGCAGATAGAGTGCAAATCTATGAAGCGGGCTGTCTATAGTTGAAATTATGATTCTGTATGGTATGTTTTTTTTGTGTATTTTTGGTACTCCGTATGCTCTGGGTAGTAATGAATCATTCGATTTAAGTGAGTTTTTTGTTTGTTCATTTATGTATCCTTTAGAGTACCATCTATTTAATATATTTCTTAGTTCATTTTCGGTTTTTTTTGTCGGATCTTTATTTAAGAGTGTATATGTGTTATTGTCTTGTAACATTTCGTTAATATGTTCAATGTAATCTTGTTTTAGAACCGCTACCGTGGAATTACCCTTATCTGCTCTTGTGAATATGATGTTTGGATTGTTATTAATGAAATTATTAGTTATTTTGGCTTTATATAATAATGAACGTCCTATGTGTGTTAGAGGTGTGTTGTCATTAATGAAATCGTTCAAGTATGTAGTTGTGTAATTGCGTATGTTATATTTGGTGTTGGTATTGAGTTTTTTTATATTGTTTTCTACGTCTTTGATTATTTCTAATGTTGCTTTGGTTTTGTTATGTTTGCTAGGTAATGTGAATCTGTTGCCAAATTGTAATAATTCTATTACTTCATTTGGTATTGTTGTATTTGTGTTATTAATAAACCATTTGTTATTTATTTTATCATGTTATCATGTTTTTTCTGTTGAAGTTTTATTATTTTTTTGTTAAGGTTATGGTTTAATTTTGTATGGTACTTGTGCATTAATTTTTCTTGTGAATATATAAAAGTATTTAAAATGTTGAATGGGATTGTTCTGTATAATTCTTTTGTAGCTTGGTACAATTTAGTTTGCGTTTGGTTTATGTCTCTAAATGTATCATTGAGCTCTAATTTTAATATTTTCTTTCTAACATTTAATATGAGATGGTTAAAACTAAGAATGAAGATTAAATAGGCCAATACGAGCCATTCCCAGGATGTTGTGCAGGAATAAGCGTGCATGTGTATTATATATACACATGTATGAAATTCACATGTAAATTATTTTTTACATGTGGGTTTTTTGAATTGAAATTTTCAATTCATAAAATCATATAGGATGCTAGATTTGCATCTCGTATATGAAAGATCCCAAATACCCCCCTAACTAATTTGAAAATGAGATGGTTAAATTTGTTTCTGTTTCTATAATATGTTAGATAATTGTTGTTTAATATGTTTTTGATGTGTGATGGTACTAAGTTATGCCGTATGCATTGTCTTAGGAAAAAAATTTTGCAACGATTTCTTATTATATGGTATTTAAGATTAATCCAATGTTTCATTGAATACTTAACTGATGTGCCGAGGTATTTTTCTATAAAAGAAAAGAACGATGGTTGATTGTTCTAGAGGTGTTGTTGTGTCACTGTGTGTGTACGCATCCTTCCGCCAGCGTTAAATTTCAAATAAACTTCTATTTTATACATTTATAAATAGTATCAATTTATACAACTGATTTATAATATGGTAATTATGTGTATGTATAAAAAATTGTACCGTAATAAATATAAATTCATATTATAGATAAAAGATAACACTTAGATATGGTGTAAGTAAAACTGCAAAAAACCAATTTAATTTGACGGCAGAATAATAGTAAATATAACCAAAACCAATAATTTTGGCACATTTAATCATAATTTTTTCGAAAATCTAATGTAGTAGGCCAATTTCGCCGTCGGATTCGTTTTCAGTAAAAAAATCAATCAGAAAACACTTTGTTTATTCAGGTTTCTCAAAAAACCTCTATTTTTGTAGAACTATGTTATTATATTCAATTCTTCTTAAATATTTAGCAAATGACATATAAAAACATATATGTGTACATATATATGTACATTTATATGTGTATTATTTTTAGTATAAAATAATAATTATATAATAAAAATGTTATGCACACACAAAGTTTTTTTGTACTTGATATAATACATATTAAGAATAAAGCGTCTATGTTTCAAACAAAAGTTGTAGGGGTTTTGCAACACCGCAGCAAGAGATATGTATTATATTTTATATAAGATTATATATTTTTTAAAATATTGGTTTTTTAAATACTTGGTGTAAAATTGGAATTTCTTTTTTAAGTTTACACCAAAATCTCAATTTTTGTCTACTTTAGACTTCCTATATTTCTAAACTAATAAATATATATTTTCGGTCATGAGAGCCGTTCGCTAGGTGTTGTGCGGAAATTATACGTGTATATATATACATATATACGTGTTCACGTGTAAATTTTTACACGTGAAATTCAAATTGTAATAACAATTCTAAAATTCATATAGAATGCTATACTTGCATCTCGTATATGAGAGATCCCAAATACCCTCCTAATTGAAATTAAATTTATATTGCGAAAAAAACTCCTCGGCCAGGAGTCGAACCTGGAATCTCCGGCTTTCCGTGCCGTCGCCTTTCCTATTCGGCCACCGAGGCACTTGGAGTTTGTCTCGCAATATTCATACATATATATTCAAAAAAACGCCATCTTCCTCCAGCGTGATTAAACAATTAAAGAATTAAAGAATCTTTTAAGGCTCCGAAGTTTCCAAACTAATAAATATATATTTTCAGTCATGAGAGCCATGAGTATTGGTAGACCGGCCCAGTGGTCTCGCGGCCTGAGTGCAGGGGCTGCGAACCTGAAGGTCCCGAGTTCGAATCCGCTCACTACCTAAGGATTTTTTCCGGGCCGGTCCCTTTCAACCAAGTTTATCGGTTGATTGGCGAACTGAATCGGGCCTCCAAAAATTAATTCGGGTGTAATCCCGAATTAATTTCCCTCCCACAAGGCGATCGTAGTCATACCATCTTGAGCACGAACCCGACATAGATGGGCACGCCCACTGTGAAAGACGGCCGTGTATCGCGTGGCAGTAGGTAAAAACTGCACATCCCCTCCCCCCCACATTCGTTCTGAGAATGTATATCGATAGACTGGCGTTTGCTCCTCTCTCGCAGGGGCGTGAGCCATATAAGCAAAGAAGAAGTACATGACTAGTAATAATAATAAAAATCGAAGACTGGCGTATGCTCCTTCCTCACCGGGGCAAGAACCATTACAGCAAAGAAGAAGAAGATGAGTATTGGTCATGAGTATTTTTTCGCAATATAAATTTAATTTCAATTAGGGGGGTATTTGGGATCTCTCATATACGAGATGCAAGTATAGCATCCTATATGAATTTTAGAATTGTTATTACAATTCGAGTTTCACGTGTAAAAATTTACACGTGAACACGTATATATGTATATATATACACGTATAATTTCCGCACAACACCTAGCGAACGGCTCTCATGACCAAAAATATATATTTATTAGTTTGGAAACTTCGGAGCCTTAAAAGATTCTTTAATTCTTTAATTGTTCCTATATTTCTGTTTAAATTTGCAATGAAAAAACCATTTTCGGGATTTGCATGAAATTTCCATTCGGAATCGTATGAGATGTACCTACTTTAGGCATTCTACTTGAAATCTAAGGTTAATTTGAGGACATGCGGGGAAATTTCTATGCGGGGTATTATCTGATTCAAATAAGCAGTGTTTGAGAGAAAAAGAAGGAAGAGAATTATAAAATATAGAAACTTTGTAAGAAACAGCAATTTGAAAAGTAGTCACGTATGTACGGTTTTATTAATAATATTTAATATTTGATTGTTCTCTTTTTCACTTTTTTCACATGTTGTATTTAGTGCTACTTGTTATATTTTGCTACTTTATTGTATATACTATATTTTTGCAATTTATATATTTAGTTTTGCAAAAACTAGAATATATTATATTTTTTCTTTTATTAATTATTAATTATTATTATTATTATTTATTTATTATTTATTATGTATTATTTATATGTATTATTTATATGTATTTATTAATGTATGTAATTTGACTATATATAGTCGTCGCACGCGTTAACTAAACGATATCGATGATCTGCTGTTTTATTATTTTAATCGCGCAAAACTGAGCGATGGATAAATCTTTACGATTGCAAGGGTCTCCAAGATCCATAGAACGCTATCAGCGTTCTCGCGTTCCAATATCATCTGACCAGAGTAAGAAGAACGAATAGGAGCAGAGAATAGATATGCATCGTTTGTATATTGCAGATGCGAACCGCGCGTCATGTATCCACGAGTTGTCCGTGTGTGTGTGGGGGGGGGGCGCGCGCGCACGACGCTCACGTGTACTACAGACGTGTGCGACACGAGAGATCGCAGCAATCTCCAATAATATTGCATTACGTCGACGTCGTCAACGTCGTTGTATCATCGTAGGAATAGCGCGATCGCCAAGGCCGAAAAGCAAATCAAAGCTTATCTCACCGGTACATACGCGGTTTTTTACCTTCAGAAGTGTAACTCGATATCCCGACGTTCACGAAAGACACGAATATATTTTCGCTCGTGGGAACGCATCTGGCGCACAAATCTCGCTTTATGTGCAATAGTTTTGCGTTCGTGCACACCACGTCGTCAACTTGAGATGGATAACAGAACGAGTGCTACAAGTGCACTGACTGTCGCCTTTTCTTTTTCATCTATGGGTTCTTCAAGCATTTTTCGAGTCAATTTTTCTGTCACAAAGTTGTTAAATAATGGGTTATATGACAGAAGAGAGTTTTGTATTCAAAAAGAAGAATTTTATTATAATAAAATATTAATGTTCACTGGGTAATCACTAGATGTCTACAAGCTATCTTTTTCTATTATATATATTAGATGTCTTTTATTAATTTTTCAGAGAACATCTACATATGTTATTTGGGAATTAATTGGTAACATAGTTAAAATATATTATATATTATTATTTTTTTTATAACAGAACTTTTCCACGCATATCCAAAATACATCCAGAGAATATCCAAAGGATATCCTATCGTACGTTTCAAAAAAGTGTCCTCGAGATATTTTCTAGACTTTTTTTTGACATACTATGCTGCCTTGATCAAACTTATCATAGTGACTTATTAAAAATATTAATATTTACTGTATATTTTAAGTGTATTTACCGCGTATGTTATTTAAATATATGACCGTTTCTTACCACATAAAAAATCGGATTTCCTTTGCATTAAAATCGATTTAGTTTTTACCCGCTAAATCAGAAATTCCGATTTAATTCGGATTATCTTTGCCAAATACAAAAAATCGGATTCTCATTGCAGTAAAACCATAATAATATTATTTTATTTAAGTTCAAGTATCGTTAAAATTTGGAATTTAAAGATATATTTTCTACTCTTAGTCGTTTCCAAAATAGATTTTTTTTCCGGGCCAGTTCCTTTCGATCGAGTTTATTAAAAAACAAACTGAATCAAGTTCGCATGATAATAACATATATTACTTTTTGTACGATTATATATATGAAATGTTTTCTGGGGAATGTTCTACACATATCCCGTAAAAATTCTTAGAACGTCTCACGTTAATATCCTGAGGATATTTCTAGGTATAGCATGAGGCGCTCATTTGCTAATCTTGAGGACATCCAATAAATTTCAGGATTAAAACAAAATGTTCACAGGATATCCAGTTTTCCATATGGAATGTCCTCTGGATGTTCAAAGGACGTCCATATGCTATCTGGAGTAGAATGTGATAGATGAAAAAATAGCGTGAAAAGAGAGAAAGAAAGTAAAAAGTGAGAAGAGTGCGAAAGTGTATGTGAGAGAGCGTAGCAGAAAGAGCGAGAAAGTGGAGAAAAAGTTAGAAGTGGTATAGGAATGGAATAGTGTAGAGAAAATAAGGAGCAATAGAAGATTAGGGATACAAGAGTAATAGGCAAAAAGAATAGAGTCAAAACAGGTAGTAAGCGCGGATAGTGACAGATAAGGAAAGCTTGGGTAAGGAAGCGGAAATTTTGACAGATCAGAGATGGATTTGAAGAATTAGGATAAGAAAAAAGCAAGGGAACAGAGGCAAAGGTAAGAGGTAGAATGGGTAGCTCGGGGGACCGTGCTTGAGAGTGATTGGAGAAAGAGAAAGGATTGTAATGAAAGATTGGTTATTTAAAAAAAAAAGAGAAAATGAGAAAGTGAGAATGATATTTAGAAATAAATAAGGAAAAGCGGGAGAGAAATGAGTTTTTAAAAAGAGCAGTACATTGAGTAGATTACGATAAAGAGAAATGATCCAATAGTAACAGGTAAGGAGAAAAAATTCATAGACAGTTGGTTAGAAACATTCGAGACAAAGAATTAGAATGAGATCAAAGAGATCAAAGAGGAGATTAGTAAAAAGAAGAGAAAGAATAGAAACGAGATGAGAACAGAATTTAAAAGAGAAGTAGAGAGAATGCGGAGGGAAATGAAGGAAAGAAAAAAAAGAAGTTAAAAAGGATTTGGAAAAAATAAAAAAAGAGGTAAAAAAAGAGTGGCAGAAAGAGAGAAAGTTTTTTAGGAATAAGATAAAAGCATTGAAAGAGAACTAGAAAAAAATAAAGAAGATAGAGGAAAGAGTAGAGAAAAAGAAAGAGATGGTAAAGAAAAATATGAAACAAGGGATAATAGAGACAGGATTAGAGGAAAGAATAGAAATATTAGAGAGAAAGGCTGAGATAAAGAAGAGAGAAAGAGGAGAGAAAGAAAAATATATTAATAAAAGGTTAAGAGCAAAAAGTGGGGAAGAGAGAGAGGGAGTGAAAAGTGTTGAAAGAAATAGAAACGAAGATAGAAATAGAAAAGGTAAGTAGATTTGAGTCAGGTAAAGAAGAAGAGGAATGTATAGTGATAGTAGAGTTAGGTGGTATAGATCAGAAAACAGAGATAATGGAGAAAAAAAAGCTGAAGGGGAGGACAGAAAGAATAGTAGATGACTTGACATAGAAAGAGAGAAAATTTATGGAAATTAAGAGAAATAGCTAGAGAAGAGAGAAAGCTGGAATCAAGAGTATAGGTTAGGTAAGATACGGAAGAACACAAATGACGGAAAATGGTGGAGATGAATTGAAGAGAAAGGAGTCTGCTGAAGTTAGAGGATAAACAAACGTAAAGGAAAAAGATAAAGAGTAGAAGAAAGGAAAGAGAAGAGATTAAGATATGAGTGAAAAACTGAAGAGAAGAAAGAGAGAGGAAAAGAGAGTGAGAGAGAGAGAGGAGAATGCGAGAGATAGTCAGTGCAAAATAATGGGTAAAGAATATGAAAAAAGAGAAAAGAAAAAGAAAAATAAGTAAATGACAGAAAGAGAAAGAGAGAGAGAGAGAGAGAGAGAGAGAGAGAGAGTGTGTGTGTGTGTGTGTGTGTGTGTGTGTGTAAAAAAACAGAAAGAGAAAGAATAAAAGGAAGGAAGAGAGGAAAAAAGTATGAAAAGAGAAAAGAATAAGAAAAAGAAGAGTGTGGAAACGGAGGTCTTTTTTTGCAAACTTACATAGGTAGAAGTAGTTTGAGTAGGATAAAAATGTATATAATAAAGAAAAAAAATTTTTTTGAGAGAGAACGTAAAAATGAGGCAAATTGAAAAAGATAGGAATAAAGCGCGCGCGCGTGTGTTTGTGTGTGTGTGTGTGTGTGTGTGTGTGTGTAGCAAAGTAGAAAAATAGGTTAAATTAAATTAACTTAAGTTTAAATTAAATTAAATTAAGTTTAAGATAGATGTAAGTTAGCATAAGGTATAGATGTAAGTTAGTTTGTAAGATTATTGTTGCATGTAGTTTGGGATAAAGTTCCGAAAACTTGAAACATCCGATTTTTCTGTCAATTGGTATATCACTGTATTTTGGTACGATGATTACGAATATAATAATAAAAATTATCGACAAGGTCATTTTCAAAGTCACAACTCAAAAAAACCTAAAACATTCTCACGTTTTTAAATATTATTTTGTTAATTGTTTATGTAACAAAAACATGTTTTAAATAAAAGTTGTAGCTCTTGAAAAAATACATTATTTGTGTTTTATGCACTTTTTTGAAAAAAAAGCAATACGTTTCGAAAAAATGAGATAATAGGAATATAGAAAAGATCTCCCGGTAAAGTTGCACATTAGCTACTCTCTCTTCGAACTTTATAAAACTTTCTATTTTTATGTAATTTTATTTGTTGAAAACAAATGTAAAAGAATGTTTGTCGGTCAGACACAATCAATATACTATCTTGAAAAAACATAAACAAACATTTTTTATGACTATCCGAGAACAAAATGGAGGGAAAGAGGCAAAGCCCCTGCAGGAAAGCAAAGCCTCCTTGCCTAGTTCCTAGGCATTCCTCCCCCCCTCCCCCCACACTTACAACAAAAACATAAAAAAGATTTGTTTTTTTTGTTAAACAATTTTGGGTTTTATGTTTGTGATGTAAGTGTGCAGGGGGGCTGCGCGTCCCTAAACTCCCCTGCAAAAAAACCTAATCTAACCTAATCTTTTTTTTCCCTTAACATACAATGAAAGGAAAACGATACCGCCACCGGTACTGAAGCACTGCTTTGATGACGGGATCCCTCCAGGGCTTGATGGTCGGGCCAAACGGTTCTTGGCCAGAAAAATAGTAATAAATCTAAAAACTAACCTACCCTAACCTAACCTAACCTTTTTTCCTGCGAACTATCATGAGAGTGTATGAACCCCACCAGTACTGGCCACGAAGCACTGCTTTGCACATCCGGCCAGTGGAGGATCCCGCTACCAAAGCAGTGCTTGTCCAAGCCAGGGATGGTGTAAACACGCCTGGCAAAAATAGAGTTAGGGGGCAGAGCAAGGATAAAAAAAAGACTCAACGCCTGCGAACATACACGTTCCCGTCCCGCAGGGCAGGGGGATCCGAAGGCCCCCTTACCCCAACAGGAAAGAAAAATAAACACTGTGACGTGGTGGTCGCGCCGCTCTCCCCCTTGCCACAAAAAGGGTATTGTTCAAGGGAGTCCCGAGGAGCGGGCCGGTCTCAAGCGCTAGGATCCTCCAGGGCTTACGCGCCGTATCTCATTTTAGTTGCTTATTTCTTTTGTTTGTATTCTTTTTTTATATCATATGTAAAATTGGCGCCTCACCCCCCGAGGACTCACCCCACCGAAGGACAACGAGGGAGAGGAGTAGACAGAAAAATCTAGCGAGGAACATAGCACGAGCCAGAGCACAGGGGATCGAGGAAGCACCAGGGGCAGCGCGCAGAGGCTACGGCCCTGACTTAG
>NW_018021066.1:21727-30639 GCF_002006095.1 Pseudomyrmex gracilis
GCTCGAGTGACCACCCTTTTCTCTCCTGCCGATCCAGACGTTTACTATCTCGCGGACTTCCGTCCGTGTCCCGATCTCTTACTTCCGTTTCGGGTGGGACGACGCGGGAATTTCGCAACAACCACGAAAAACGTCACAACACATACTCCCGTTAAGGAGAGACAAGTCCATGGAGGCTCTACGAGGAGCCATCAGTATGATTCGGGTCAAAGAAGTGACCGCGAAGTTCCCGCTTGCATTCGGCTGTCTCTTTAGCCAGAATTATAGCTTTGCTGAAGGCGACGACCGCGTTCCAAAAGTGTATGTCGGCGGCCATCCCTCAGAACAAGGCCGCTAGGGACAAGTCAGCGCCAACGATCGCGCACAAGGCCCCGCTCAACCACCCACGCAGTTTATGCAATTAGAACTTGCTACTGTTGTGCGCATTCCCTCCACCGCTTTAGCATGCTGTAAGGAAGATAAAACTGTGAACACTGACTGGAGCGTCTATATATATCGTGACTACTATTACCGATACAAGTGACATCATAAAATACAACATTATATCAAAATAACAGTAACTTCAAAAACAATTTTGTTTTTCAAGTTTTAGAAAATTGAGACCTGACAGAGATTCCTTTGACTAACAATGTCAAATGGTAAGAATTGTCCTCAGGTTCAAATGGATAAAATCGTATGTGTGTATTAACTGGGCTACTATGAACCAATGTTGCAGGATGTTGTGCAGTAAAAAACAATGTTGAAGTAAAACGTTTTGACTATTTATTTAGTCATCTTCAGTTGCAAGACTGTAATACAATTATTTGATTATACATATTTGTTGATTACTTTTGATAACACATTATTGCGTACAAATAAATAGAATTAAAAAAATAGTATAAAGAAAAACGCACCTATATACACCTTTAAATTAACAAAGATTAAATTATGTGTGTGTCGTGTTTGAATGTTTAGTACAAACTGAGAGTCAAAACATATTGAACGGTTGTCAGGTAAACATGGTAGGTCAATTTATAAAATTCGAGTCAAAGAATTTTATCGATAATCGGTAAATAAGATTTGTCAAGTAATAGTTAAAAGTTATTTACCGATTATGGTAGCTACTGTAGTACTAGTTGATAGCCCAGTTAATACACATACGATTCCTTTGACTATTTTCTTTTATTTTGGAAAATCGTTTATCTGTCCGAGCAGTAAATATGAAAATAAATCTAAACTACTAATTACTCGTTCAATCGGTATAACAGACAGGTCCAATACCCTCTTAAGTTGGGTATACATTTATGAACAATTACCAAACGAACAATGAGCGCAAACTTTCAGACATTCGCATTTGTGTTCTGAAGTCATTCATTACAGTAGCGAACAGCAGAGAACACGTATGCGCATCTACAAGGTGTCCCAAAAAGTTTGACCAAGCCAAAGTGTGAAGGTAGATTATGTCAATTTGAACAAAAAAGTTATATACCATTTTGCAAAATTTGTAATAGTTGAGTAGTTAATTAACAAATGTGACCCAATGAGCGTGCGGAAAGAGATAATCCGGAGTCTGTAGGCGTATATGTTTATCAGCTGTAAAGAAAGATGGCTTACTTCATGCAATGTCCTAGCAACGAGAAACGGAGTAAACAAGCAAACGCGACGTGTGACGTGTGGTGTGTGACAGCTTCTTGCAATCAGCTGATATACGGCGGTTCAGAGAAAGCAGCGAAGGAATAAGAAGGGTGCTTGCTCGCGATCATGTAATTCTTACGGCAGTGTAACGCAGCGAACAGAGGCAAACAAAAAAGCGATACAGAAAATACAAAAAAAAAAAACAGATATCTACTCGTCTAATTAACAGTAATATCTTTTTCGTAACAGAAGGAAATGAGAAACGCTATTATTTTCTTATTTCCTCGCGGAAAGTATCCTTCTCAGATGCTTTTTCCGCCGAATATCAGCTGATCGCAAGAAGCTGTCGCGCTTGATTGTTTATCTCTCGTTGCTAGGACATTGCACAAAGTAATCTTTTTTTACAGCTGATAAGCATATACGCCCACAGAGTCCGGATTATCTTTTCTTGTACGCTCATTGGATCACATTTATTTATTAATTACTCAATAACTATTGCGAATTTTGCAAAATAGTATATAACTTTTTTGTTAAGATTGACGTAATCTATCTTCAAACTTTGGCTCGGTCAAAATTTTTGGAACACCCTGTATATCACTCACGAAAATTTTCTCTGATGTATCGTCTCATGAGGAAACCGATTCGAATGTGAATTGAATGTTTTGTTCGCATTTTTTTGGCGTATACATCTAACAATGATAACAAATGTTCGCGTTTACTGTACGTTTGGCGTTCGTTTGCTATGTGTATATTTGGCTTTAAGTGTTTCTAGTTTTAAGGCCGATTGTCATAGCCATTTACGTCTCATCTTTAAGAGAATGCTGAACCGACAAAGAAAGTCTGTTGCAAATGCCACTTAGCAGCTAAGGTGTCGGATAGCTGGTGCCATCTCTCGGAACCGAGTCAAACAAAAACAAGGATAGATGACATGAGAGAGACAAGATGACATGAGAGAGACAAGGGTAAACGTCTTTCTCGTCTGGTGCAAAGTTTGGGAACTACGTAGTGCTTCGTGTATAGTGTTTTGACAGAAAAACTAACCTGTGTTTGCAAATTATGACTTGAAAACAGCGCTACTCGAATTTGGTAAGACGGAAGGAAGAAGGAGAAGAGTACAAATTAAAGTACAAAACACGACAATAACCAACCAAAGAGAAGCAATCTTTTTAGGAATCTTATTTGACAAAAAATGCAACATATTGTAGAACAACAAGTTAGTAGAATTAAAAAAGGAGTACTGATGGCGAACGAAGTGCTCAAAATGTGCAATAAGATAAGCGAAGGAATGGAAGTCAATACAGCTGTGATAGTATATAAGAGTCTAGTAAGATCGGTTATGGATTATGCAATATTTTTATATTACCCAAATAAGAAAAAAATAAGATATAAAGTTAAACAAGCTCAATTCGCGGGCATTAGAGCGGCTCTAGGATATAGAAATAGTACACTTACAAACGTTATGATAGATGAAAGTAAGGTAATATTAATGAAATATAGAGCAGAATATTTAGCAATCTCATTCTTGAGCAAAAAACTTGTGATAAAAAGAGAAGAAGCGGAGAGAATAATGGACGGAATGAGCAGAAGAGAAAGATGGAAACTGTTACGAAATCCAAACAAAGAAGATAGTGTTTTGTACAAAGCCTGAAAAAAATTAAAAATATATATTAAAAAAAGACCTGTGGATAGGAGGATATGAAGTATACAACATCAACTACGACACATGGAATATAAAAATCATCAAGGAAAAAGATGTAGATATACTTAGAAAATTAAAAAAAGTTACAAATGAAGAAATAATCCAATTGATACTAGAAAAGTACGGGTGAGACGAATGGGAAAAGACATTTATCTATGGATGGATCAAAGGATACACAATACACGGGAGCAGCTGTAATGTGGCCAGAAAAGAATATTCAAAAAGTATGCACAACGCCAAAAATCCTTACAATATACTCAGTGGAAGCAATAGCAATATTGGAAGCAATAGCAATATTGGAAGCAATATTGTTAGTTGAACAGGCACTGGAAAATGGAAATATAAGAAATAAGACACAAGTATTTATATGGAGCAACTCGGAAAGTCTAGTCAATGCAGTAACAAGCTGTGCTGTATTACGGTGCTTATAAACCCGTACATAGTACAAATTAAACTTAAGATATAAGTAAACAAGAAGTGGAACTAATACTAGTGTGGACACCGGTTCATGTAGGAGTGAAAGGCAACGAAGAAGTTGATAAGTTAGCAAAACAACCCACAAGAGGCAGGTCAACAGACACAAAAAGATACAAGGTACCATACAAGGACATCAAGGAAGAAGTAGCTGGAAAACTTAGGAACGGAACAAGAAACGGAAGAGGAAATTCTCAGGGAAGCAGAAATAAAAGGCCAGAAATATTTTAGTTAAATTTTTATTCAAAAAGAGTGTACACCGTGATTTGAAATCTTACATTCAAAATGTAAGAAGAAGGTTAATAACGTTTCTAAATTGTTTAAGAGCAAATCACTTTAATGTGGGAGAGTCTTTAGCTCGAAAAAACTATGTGATGATACCAAGGTGTCAATGTGAAGCGGAAGTAGAAACAATTACTCACGTACTGTTCCAATGCGTGAAGTACAATGAACAAAGATGGCTTCCGCGAAACTCTGGACAGGATAAATTAGGTTAGGGGCGAGCTATCTATTTGATATATGGAGGTGGTTACCGACGTGGGAGTAAAAAGCATTAAAAACTTCTCACAATTTTTTGAGAACAATAGACAGAGTGGTGCAAAGAAAGTGCAGATAAGAGTTAACGTGAAGAGAAGGTAGACCCTGTGCTCGCAAAAATCGCTGTGACGGTTACTGGGCACATTAAAAAAACTACATAAAAAAAAATTACGACTTGAAAGTTTTCTCTTACTACAAGCATTAAAAGTATTGTTTTATAGTCTTTTTATATGTGTCACTGCAGAGTATGTATTATGATATATAAACTTTCAAGTCTGTAGACATACAGCATAATAAAAAGTAGTCCATTTTCTTGATAAACAATTTTTTGTTTCAAAAACATTTATTGGCTGCAGTGACTTTTTAGACTATTTTCTTTTAGTTTGGAGAACCGTTTTCTTTTTTGTACAGTAACTTTTACAAAATTTCAAAGTTTGCTAGTTTTATTTCAAAGTGTACTAGTTTGATGATAAAACAGAACGGTTCACCATTCTCTTAAAAGCTGAATTTTACTTTTAATAAAAAAAATGTGTATATATTTATAACGACGCGTCATTCCATTTGATTTATTCAACAGTTGTTTTGATAACGTCGCATAAGTTCAAAATTTTGTTAAATGAAAAATGAATAAATAATAAATTTGTTTTTATAGTTACATTATTTAGATATTTCTTTAACGAAATATATATTGGGACCTTGAACAAGTTCTCGCTGTTTTTTCGTGAAAATTAATGCTTTATTTTTTAAAAAGTCGTAAAAAACATGTCACTGAAAGTATTGCCCATCGCTAGCTACTACTTTTTTCTATCTTTCTGGCAGAATTTGAATTCCACGTCGGAAAAACGACACGTCTTTTGAGGCTATCCAAGAATCGACCTATTTTTTAGCATCTTTATAAGAATGGAAGTGCTGCTCAGCCAGGCTATGTACCATCGATCGGACCAAGTGATAATCGGAAGAGGCAATGTCTGGTGAATACGGCGGGTGGGGTAGGACTTCCCATTTAAGCGTTTCCAAGTAGGTTTTCGCCGGTTGTGCGACATGTGGCCGAGCATTGTCATGTTGCAAAATCACTTTGTCGTGTTTCTGCTCGTATAGCGGCCGTTTTACCTTCAATGCTCGGCTTAAACGCATCAATTGTAATCGATAGCGATCTCCCGTGATGGTTTTGTTCGGTTTGAGCAGCTCATAATAAACTACACCCAGCTGATCCCATTAAATGCAGAGCAGAAGCTTCGAACCATGGATATTCGGCTTTGCCGACGATGTTGATGCTTGGCCGGGCTTACTCCACAATCTTCTACGCTTAGGGTTATTGTAGTGTATTCACTTTTTATCGCCAGTTACGATATAATACAAAAAACCTTTCTTTTTCTGCCGTTGAAGCAGCTGTTTACACGTGAAAAGACGCCATTCGACGTCTCTCGGCTTCAACTCGTACGGCATCCAATGTCCTTGCTTTTGAATCATTCCTAATATTTTCAAACGTTTCGAAACTGTTGTGTCATCTACTCCTAATGATTCTGCAAGTTCAGCTAGCGTCTGACATGAGTCTTTATGACGTAATGCCTCCAATTCTTTGTCTTCAACTTTTTCGATGCGCCAGAGCGTTCTTTATCTTCAACATCAAAATTATTATTTTTGAAGCATCTAAACCAATCTCTGCATGTTGTTTCCGACAGAGCATGGTCGCCGCAAGTCTCAACAGAAATTCTGTGTGCTTCAGCTGCAGATTTTTTTTGAATAAAATAGTGCAATAAAATTCCCCGCAAATACTCTTTTTTTGGCACAAAACTCGACATGTTTAACTATGAAAAAAAAAGTTGTTTCGGCGAAATGACGTACACTGAATTTCAAGCTTGCCTATGGTACTTCCTTATAGATGCGTTATATATATATACTATTTGAAATTACACGCACGCAGTTCTGGTAACGCCATCTGTTGGGAAACAGCGAGAACTTATTCAAGGTCCCAATAGTAAATAACAGATTTGTAAGAATTTGATCAGTGATCATTAAAAATTTACGTTTATTCATCGGTCATTTGGCTTACTTTTTATTTAATCTTATGTTAGATTTTTAATAAAGATTATAGATATTAACTATTGCTAGAATCGCGTTCTGAAATGTTTGATTTTAACTCTTCTTCCGACTGGGTCTTCCAGACTTACTCAAAAATTGCGCATTGACGTTTTTAGAAAAACTATGTTTTATTTCAATGCTTATATCTTTGAAACTACTGGAGATTTTTTTAATCTGTTTTTTTTAATCGTAGAATCGTTAAAACTTTGACTAAAAAAAAAAATTGAACAAATGTTGATTTTCGCGAAGATATTTGATCTTAAAGTTGCATAGTCCTTACAGACCTAGTCTACAGTTTTCGTAATTTTTTTTTATGTCTACAGTCGGAGGGTCAATAATGAAACAGCTTGTTTACAGTAATAGTATTCAAAAGAGTAAATAACGATTTTTGAATAGTAATTTTAATAGACATGTAGCTTAAGTATTTATTTACTGGACAGATTACCTTATATAATTAAGAATGATATTATATACACATTTTGAAACATCATATATATGTAAACCGAGCGATATAATAGTAAAGATAATATTTATTAGAGAAAGAACTTTTCTCTCTTTTCTCTTCTCCATCTACGAGATGCAAGAGATAAGTGAAATTAAGGAAAAGTACTCTCTCTGATGAAAATATAACTTTCTCAACTTTAGTTGATACCACTAAACTTAGGCAGTGAATTTATCTTATTTTCAGATCACCCGGCACTGATAGCAACCGCTTTTACAGTGAAGTGCTTGTTTGAAAAGTTGTTTAATCCAAACAAAGGTTTTGTTTGTCACAAAACAACAAACACTAAGAAGAAAGAAAGAGAGAAATATAGTAAGCTGCATGTATATTTTTAGTAGGCTTCTCCAGTAGCTTTTCTCGTGTAGAATTGCTATGTGTTTCCTTGTTTTGTGTCTCAACGTAAAACGCGAGCATATAAGACGTTATTTCTGGATTTTGAACAGCTTTGCATGAATTACGTGAGCATAATGCGTCTTGTGTATGTACAGACGGCGTCATTAATTCGAAGAATAGGCGCGGGGATCGGAGGGCAAGCGGGGCGGTTGCTCGTAGCGCCAACGGGCGCCGTACTAACTAACTAGTAGCAATCGGGTGTCCACAACTGGACACCCGATTATGGGACTAATGGATATTTGGATCAACTGGACTTTTTATGTGATCCCCGCGCCTATTCTTCGAATTAATGACGCTGTCTGTACACGTAGATATGTCGTCAAAAAGATAGCCCAGAAAGCGAGATTAAAAGGATGCTGAAGTAGCAACTGAACAGCTGTTCTGCCGCTACACTGTCTAGTAGGTGGTGTTCTCTACACAAGGATAAACGTACGTCTCTTTCCTTGTCTCTCGTTTGGTTCGCCCGTCCGATAGTGAAAGAGATACGCACATGTATGCAACTGTCTGCTTGTGTGCGTATCCTTCTTAGTATCGTATATGCTTTATTTAGAAGATCGGACTATTCTTGTAACCTAGACAATAAAATCACATTCTGATAGTTCCATTATATTTTTTTATTTCATCCGCTACGCGCTCTAGTGCCTGCATATTTATACAACGTTTAGAAATTGTTTAAAAATAAAAAAAATATGATCAAGTGATAATAAAAAAATGTAACTTTTGATTCTTATCAGTGGTCAAAGTACTACAGCGCGATGTGTTTCTTTACGTTCTTTACTTTTGTAGAAGCGTTGTTTTATTTGATACACTAAATAATGAAATTAGTTCGATCTACTAAAATGACATATTCCATCAATAAAACAGAAAGGTTCAACATCCTCTTCTTTTCCAACTTTCTCGCCAGCGATGCCCTCGATAACGCGAGCTTTTATAATCCCTCCTCTCTTTGCAAAAAATGGCTCTTATTAAACTCGATTCTTTTGCAGCAAAAGAGATGCAGTTTGATTGTTCAAAATGTTTTGCGCTGAAAATGACAATTTGATCGTGTTTGATTAGAGCGGCTTTGATCTTATCAAAAGCGAAAAGACTTTATAAAATATTGTTGGAATTGATATGTTTATATATGAGACTTTAAACTTAGAAATATTTAAAATCCAAGAGAATTAAAACATCTCATATAATTCTTGATCTAAGAAGTTTGTGACCTAAGTCTGTTATCAAGAGGCACGGTAGTGCCTCGCGCCAAGTTCGCGCAACGAAGTGGCGCTCGAACTGCGCGAGCACACCGTGCCTCTTATATACGCAAAATTCAGTAAATGAGAGAATGGGAAGTTTTTTACAAGGCTATTTTTCAAGAACGACTGAACCGATTACTTTTGTTTTAGTCCCATTCGCTTCAGAATGAAACATTACAAAAAAAAGTATTCTTGCATTTTGTGTTTGTGGCTTCTGAACAAAGATAATGAATAAGATGAAAAAGACGTGTAAATCACGATTAAGAAACGTTTTTCATCGTCGTGGGACACTCAGGAATGTGCATGTTCACATTTGTGCTACCAGATGGTATTGTTTAACGAGCACGTTTCAAGAAGAAAGTTAGAGAAAGAGAGA
>NW_018021066.1:30844-33000 GCF_002006095.1 Pseudomyrmex gracilis
TGTTAATTTAATAGGCCCAGACAATTCTTTCTTTCAAAATTTTTTCCGTAACGAAAACTTAACAAAATAGTTATGTATACTTAGATTAGGATAATAATGTACAAAAGTAATGTACAAAATTTACTTGGTGCTACTTTGTGATATAACTTTTTTTGTAAAACGGGTTTTTAGAGAAAGAATGTTTTGTAGTATATAAATGTTGTAAAACAGGTTTTATAGAGAAAAAAGTTTTTGGAGTATAAATAAAAAAATAATTTAATTTAAATACGTGTTGTGCGTGTACTTGGCGCCTGTTTTTAGCTTTTTTTGAAAAGGTAAGTTTTTAGAGTATCACACTTTATATTTTAAGTTTTTTTTAGTTTTTCTAAAAAAAGAATATAAGCATTTGTAGTTTTGTATTTTTACTCAAAAGACACTGAAGATAAATTAAGTCGAAACGTATGTTAACCATACTGAAAATTTGTTTCGTTAAAATGCATAAAATCCTGCAAACTGTTTGGTAACGCTTTCACTTCCACACCAATTTAAAAAACTTAGTTTTTTCTTCACAAACGCCAGCATTCACAAATGTAAAAACCGCGTTTTTTATGTTGAAAAATTTAGATTTAATCAAATGCAATAGCATAATATTTTTTATAAAGACTGCAACCTTCATCTTCAATTTAAGCACTTTTTTTCACTTCGGTCACTTTCTTGCAAAGTTATGATTTTTTTAAAGAAAATACTACATTTTACTTGAGTTACTTTTTTTATATTATAAAATTATTTTATAATTAACAAATTAATGTTTTCCAAAATGTTTTGAGTGATTTGTTTTACCAGAACGTCAGTTTTATTCAGTGAAAGTAACTACAATCACACTTAAATATATTCAACGTTTATGTTTATATCAATTACTAAAATGAACAAGACCGTGAAGTAATTATTACACGTACACGCAGGGAAGAAAAAGGTTAAAACAAACAGAAACGATATCAAGCTTATTAACAACAGCTTTTCTTTTGGCGCGAAAGAGGTAAGTAAGTAATAACTCAAGAAGAAGAAGTACACACACATGAGAAAAATGAGTAGAAGCTTAGAGTGTAACGCAAGCGCCATCTATATATATAAACTTAGAAGATAAAACAGGGAACTTATATATAATGCGTGTACCTAAATATTATTGCAACAATTTGTAAAGTAGAAGGTTTAAAGGTACTACATAAATTTTGTCAGAATGTTTCTATAATTTTAACATATAGAAACACACAGTGGCACATAAACAACCCTGGTTTGGAGATAGAAGGTAATAAAAAACGTTTGCAGTTTAAAGGTTAAATACCTTGAATTTAACAACCAAACAAATTTCTTGTCAATCTTACGAGTGTATGTCAGAATTTCACTGCAGAACAAAATGAAATTTTATTTCTTAATAAGGTAGAATTTTAGAATTCGGCGTACGCATAGACCTAATGGACGTCGCGTGAAGTACAGTTTAGGGGAAGATTTCGTGTAAGCTGAGATGCAGGAGGTCGTATGAAGGTTATTTTCATATTTGTGGACATCAATATGGCGGCGGAAATTAACTATTTATCATCATTCAATGACCTCGTGGTTTCTTTCTTGTGATATCACGATCGTGGTTTATTTTACACACAATTTTATCGACAAGTGTATATAAAATTTTGAGATTACCAAATAACTTGGCGCGAGACAAGTTATCAAGACAAGCCGTAAAGAAACATATCATACTGCGGTACTTTGACTGAAAAGAACCAACGATTACACTTTTCTACTATTACTTGATTATATTTTTCTATTTTGAAACAATTTCTAAGCATTGTATAAATATGCAGGCACCAGAGCACGAAGTAGATGACATAAAAGGATATAATGGAACTATCAGAATTATTTTATTGTTTAGTTTACAAGAATAATGTGAAGAAATATATAAGGCCTTACGAGCCATTCGCAGGATGTTTGAGCGAAAACTGTGCGTGTATATATATATATATACACACATGTAACGAACTCAACTTGTAAATTTTTACAAGTGAGTGTTTTTTGAATTGAAATCTCAATTCTTAAACTCATACGGGATGCTGGATTTGCATCTCACATATGAGAGACCCCGGATACTCCCCTAATTTTAAAATATTGCGAAAAAAACTCCTCGG
>NW_018021066.1:33535-40095 GCF_002006095.1 Pseudomyrmex gracilis
TCGCGGATCTTTGTTAATTAAAATCTCGGTAACTATTGCGAATCTAGCAAAATGGTATAGGACTTTTCACCTTAGTTTTATTTCTTCTACCTGTCTACGAGAGATGTTAAACCAATTCTGGGACACCCTGTATATATATATACAGGGTGTCTGATAATGACCGTATAATTGCTCGTAGGCAGGTAGAAGGGATTATTCTGAGTCGAAAAGTCCTGAACCATTTTTTTCTATTACATATGATAAAGGAGTAATTATTGAATAAAGTAAGCCAATCAGCGCCGACCTTTAGCCGAACGCACGTCAGTGAGCCGCGCAGAGCGCTCACGCACATCAGGCGTGCGGCTCACTGACGTGCGTTCGGCTAAAGGTCGGCGCTGATTGACTTACTTTATTCAATAATTACTCCTTTATCATATGTAATAGAAAAAAATGGTTCAGGACTTTTCGACTCAGAATAATCCCTTCTACCTGCCTACGAGCGGTTATACGGTCATTATCAGACACCCTGTATATACATGTGTATATATATATATACATATGTAACGAATTCAACTTGAATCTAAGAATTGAGATTTCAATTCAAAAAACACTCACTTGTAAAAATTTACAAGTTCAATTCGTTACATGTGTGTATATATACATATATACACGCACAGTTTCCGCTCAAACATCCTGCGAATGGCTCGTAAGGCTTTATATATTTCTTGTTATTAATTTCAACGAGCCTTAAGTCATAATTGTTTAAGAATAATTTGATCTTCTGATTAAACACTGTGAGCGACTTTATTTTGCTGCAATTTCTCTCGTCTCGGGTGGTGTACAAGAGCGTCACACACATCTTCGACACGTCCTCGGTTGTATCCAAAACTTTTCAAACGTATAATTGGGCGCCAGGCATGAAACTCACGTCGCACAAACGCACGTCAATAATATCTCAACATAATCACAAATTACCTTGGACGTGACGGCAATCTCTCGCGAAAATACTCGGCAACTTAGATGCTGAAACGGAGAGGCGGGGGTTCGAGAGGCGACTTTAGGCGCGGGAGAGAAAGAAACTCAGCTTAAGTACCAGGGACACAATTTAACAAAATATAATATATTTAGACAATAGAAACACGTATTGCGGCGTTTTGCCTGTTTACACAGACGCTAACAACGAGTCAGGATAGTCAGAGCACACGGCGCACGACACTTGTACACAGCGATTCGATAAAAAGCAAAATAGCGGCAAGTCATCAGCGCGCAGGATGCGACGTTGATCGACTACGCTTCCCACATCGTAGATGAAACGACAACCTTAGATAATATTGACCGAAAAAGTGTAACAGTAACTATAGAAAATTGTCTCAGCGAAAAGTGTTATTTCCAGACGGTAAGCCGCGGCGTACAATGGTAACAGAGGATTGGCTCACGCGGCTGCTGACGCGATCTCAGATGTAACCACAATAAGCACGGAATGCGTCATAAAAAAAACAACGGCACGGCTCAAGACTATCCACGGCAATGTACGCACGCACTTAACCACGATGAATTTAGACAAGCACGGCACTATTAGTCAGACACTACATTTCACGACATGAACGAAACAGCGAAAAATGTTACACGAAAGACTGCTGCAACTGTAGAAAAGAGAGAGAGCGATCTTCGTACTATTTCGCCAACACGACAAAGTACGCAGTTCTCAACGCAAAACCGTCATGCCACGATAACGCTCGTCACGATTACCTCCGCGTCAAATCCGTGACACTAAACAACGGAATTTGAATCATCGGAGCGATATATCAGCAAAGTCGACACGCGACACGCAGTTGCGGGGGTGAGAAACTTGGCGGCACCCATCGGCGTCGACAGCTATCCTCGGATCTTATTCGGCGACCATATCGTCTCCTCCACCGGATATCACTGTCTCAGGTCCTTCTCAAGTTGGATGGTGACCGGTCCTTGCCTCAAAACGACACTTTCTGCGGCACAAAGACTTTGCAGGAGGTTACCCCGGTGGCTCACGCTTCGACAACGATACTCGCAACAGTGATTTCCAGGCGCTACCGCATATACTTCTTTTCGTACGGCAGATCGCGCAGTATATTAAGTAGCCAATCAGGTGACGCGGCGCGTGGCGCGGTGATCGATCGCCACTCGCGTGGATCTGCGTTATCCTGCCAAGGGCGGCTATGTAGCCGCGTCGGATCCTGTGGAGGATTTTCTCTAGCTTTGCAAGGCTGATCCTCCACCTCGAGTTTGCACGCCACATGCTCTAGCCAGATCCCGACTTCCTTTACTTAGTCCGAGTTGCGCATCATCCTCTCGCCCTAGATGAGATAACCGATCTCTTCTCGCCACTCTGCTCTCTACGTCGTACGCTCCTGCGTAGCTGTCTTCTCGTCAGGGTCGCTTATTACTGCCGACGTACAATGAGCCTCGTTCTAGTCGCCAAAAACAAAAACGACACACACACAAAACGACTCGCCGCCCTGCGGCAAACGCAACGCAATTTACGTTAAAATAAAATGGCCAAGACAATACAACGCGCGCGAAACATTCGCTTGCGCCCGTCGGAGCACGGTATTCCAAGTCGGCGCAGAACGCGCCAACGACGCAAAATCGACGCATTTTGATGCGCCACGCAACAAAGATAGGTCGCTCTCTCCAAATCGTGAGAGACGCGAGCCTACCGTCCTCCTCTTTGGCCGTGCTAATTACACTGTGACGAACGCCGAAAAGGCGTCACGTCACAACACATATGATAGTAGAAAAGATATGCACACGAGTGTAGACAGTCGCGTATCTTGCCGTGTGTATCTTCTCTTTACTACGGTGTACTATCGTACGGGCAAACCGAGAAAGAAACAAGGAAAGAGACATACGTCTATTCTTGTCTCGGGTCCGACTAAAGGCACTACTAGACAGCGTAGCGGCAAAGCAGCTATTCAGCCGCCGCTTCATCATTCTCTTAAATATCGGCTCGAGAAATACTCGAATTAACTTCTTGCGTCGCCTTTTATAGAATTTCCAATATCTAAATATGGATGCGACGTAACGATTCCAGAAAGGCCGTCTAAATGCGCTCGGCATGATTTCAATTTCAAAGTAAAAACAAACTTTTTAAAGCGATCTGACGATTTCACATGATTAAGCTATCAGAAAACAATTCTTGTTTGTATATCATACTACAAAAATTAGAAAATATTCTACAATACTATAGATCTCATTAAATTTTCATAAACTCAAAATCAATAAACAACTGTAGCGCGCGTGGTTTAGGGACGCTGCGCAAAGCAGAGCTAATATCGAGCGCGCGCATCGATTGCGAGGAAGAACGATCACGCGCCTAGCGGTTGGGCAGACCGTTGTAAACCTCGTGGCCAAACGCATGCGACGCAAGAGAGCAGTGTAACAAATAAAGAGTTCTGTTAACAGTTATAAAGGAAAAAAAATCTCCCATCACCCTGCACATCCCGGCCGCATCAAGAAACGCTACATTTTCAGAAGTGAGGTCAAGCCGATGAGATGGATGTTAGTAATTTGAACGTGCTCGTGAAGGCTCGTTGAGTGTGGGCGCGATCGGCTCAACACGGGCATATAATTGACGTTAGAAGACGATAGGCTGACGTTAAGCCTGAAGTGAAAAAAAGGGAAATGAAAGAATACGTTTAATGAGGGCATTTCCACCTTGTGAAGAAAAGTATATAAGAATCAAATCGAAGTGCCGATCGTTAACTGTTACCAATAAATATTTTCGCACGCGCTGTGTGCGTACGAACAAGTATGCCCGAGGTTTGTTCCACAAACAAGGTCAAAGATAATCGGCTGTGTACGTGCGAGTGAATACATCTAAAATCAAAAGTGAAAATATTATAGAGTTTTGAAATATCCTCGCGCTGCTGTGTGCGTGCGGGTAAGATGCTTTCGTGAGTGAATCGTATGGTCGGAGTATTCTCGTGCTGTTATGTGTGCGGGTGGATACATTTGCGATCGGAGTTGAAAAGTGAACGCGGTGGTGCGTGAGAGAGAGAGAGAGAGACAGGAAAAGGGGGAGAGTAGAATTTTTCCTCTCGCGTTGAAAGATCGGCCTTGAAAAGAAAAAGAGACGATTACGCTCATAATGGATCCGCATGCATTAACGGTGGCTCAATTAAAGAGTGTGTTGCAGCAGCATAATTTAGCCACTGCAGGGAGAAAAACTGAGTTAGTATTGCAAATGCAGCAGTACGATCCAACGGAAGCGTGGATCGAGGAAGCGGCTAGGCGGGACGACATGGTTGAGAGTGAAGAATGACAGGAAGATGCGGTCGTTCATGGACAAGAGATGGTGTGTGAGAGCGACTTGCGGCAAAAAGAGATTAGTCTTAAGCACGAGTTGATGAGGGAGAGAGAGCTTATGCAGAGAGAGATTGAATTGTTGCGGCGAGAAAATGAAATGTTGCGATCATCGCCAGAAGTGCGGCGTCTACCGTATCAAGACGCCACGATGAGCATTAAAAATATTAGCGAGCTGCTTAGCGAATATCATGGCTCAAGTGACGATTTCGAGCGATAGAGAGCTCAGGTTACTTTGTTAATAAATACGTACAAACTAGACAAAAACTCTGCTAAAATATTAGTCGGATCAAGACTCAGTGGAAAAGCACGAGAATTGTATCATTCCTTGGCCGATAATTCATGCTGCAAGTGAGGGAACTCCTCGAGAAAATGGATGCCATGTTTAAGATAATGAAGACGACAGTTTAAGGCCCGCAAGTGGAGATGTTTAGCGAGTACTGTCACGACAAGCTGATATTAAGAAATCGAGTTCCCGTTGCAGAGAATGAAATGGTAGATTACGTCATCGAAGGAATCCCGTTGGAAGAGTTACGCAATCAGGCACGGATGCACTCTTTTCAAACAGGGCAAATATTAATAAAGGCATTCCAAAACATCCGATTGACAACGTCGGAAGTGACGATGCCTCGCCGCGAGTATTCTGGTGCACGGTACGCTAAGTCCAGAATGGCGGTCGCTAAAACGGATAAGGCGAGCTCTAATGAGATGAAGATGTTGCTCCGCGGAAGCATCAAATGTTACAACTGCAAGGGGGTGGATCATATCGCAAAAGACTGCCCCGCGATGAGAAGCCGCCGCGCTAGACAGAAAGAAGCGCCGTCAAACGAAGGAGCAGCGGAGCATCAAGTAGGGCTGGTTAATGACGATGGAAAAGAATCAGCCGAAGAAGAATCGGTATCCGATGAGAAGATTTACTTGATCGACCTACGAAGCGAACCTAGAGACCGTGTTTCAGAGGAGCGTAGGTCTTCACGTGGGAGGTAGGGATATCTCTTGCATTGGGAGAATAGACACGGGATGTCCGGTAACGTTGATTCAGACGAGTTTTCTTAAAAAACGTAGCGGTGGGAGCTCCAAGCGCTAGTTGGAGAGCACAGATACTGAGGGATTAATAATTCTAAATTAAATGTAACGGGTGTAGTTAAAGATAATATTGCAATGGAGGGCACAAGCCAGCCTGTCACCGTCGGAGTAGTGTCGAATATTACGATGTCGGTCCCGCTATTAATAGGTAGGGATACGTTGAGATTGTTTGGATATAAATTGACTAGAGACTTAGAATTTGACAGGGCGGTAAACAAAATATTAAATATTGACTGCAAATTACCTGATGTGACCGACAATCTCAATATTGATCCTGGTGTCGCGAGTTATTCAAGAAAATATTTTGCGACTTCTATTAGAGGTCAAGTCGTCCGGAGTAACCAAGCGTGCAGGTAGAAGCCGCGTTAAAATTAAAAGACGACAAGCCCATCCAGTTTACCCCGCAAAGGTTAAGCTATAGAAAAAGAGAAACTGAGCAAAATATTAGACGACTTATTAAACAGAAAAATTATCCGGCGAAGTACATCCGAGTATGCATCACCGATTGTCTTGACGCGAAAAAAGAGCGGCGAAATTAGAATGTGCGTAGACTACCGTGCCTTGAACAAAGTACTAGCGCGCGATAATTATCCTTTCCCGCTTATCGAGGATCAATTGGAAGCACTGCGAGGGAAAAAATTTTATAGCGCCTTTGACTTAAAAGACGGATTTTATCATATTGTGATGTCACCGGAATCCGTCAAATATACATCGTTTGTGTTACGTCCTGGACTTCACGGGCTCTTTCATTTTGCAACGGAATATAATTAATAAGTCTAACAATAATTCTAAGAAATAATCCTTGTAACAAGTTCCTGGAAAGGGAAACGAGAGCCAGCCAAGATAAGATAGACAAGTCCGAACCGGCTGCCATATTATAAACGAAACCCGGCTGGACGACATATGACAGACAGTCTCGCGCCGAACAACGCACAATACACGATCGAGCCTAGAGGACCTGAATTAATAAACAAACCTTATCGACCCTTGAGAGGAAATTTTTAACGGACAATAGCCCCTTGCAGAAGCGCGGACACTCGCGATTCCCGGCAACTGTCACCCCAAGTAGCATAAAAACGTTCTCAGAATGTTCGGCGAATGTTAGAACAGTAACAGTGAAAAACGTTTTTGTTATGTTAGAAGTTCGCTCAGGA
>NW_018021066.1:41800-55048 GCF_002006095.1 Pseudomyrmex gracilis
TTCAACATGTTAGATCAGTGTTCGGGGTCTAACATAAAACATGTCAAACACAAAATTAACATTCGCTGAACGTTTTCATGTTACTTGGGAAATCATGTTTTCTTCGTTTAGGTACGTTTAGGAACATTTCAAACTTATATTAGTTCAATATGTTAGATCAGTGTTCGGGGTCTAACATAAAACATGTCAAACACAAAATTAACATTCGCTGAACGTTTTCATGTTACTTGGGACAGCTCTCGTAACCCTAGAAGGGAAGTCGTAAATCAGGAGGCTAGAGTCGCGACTCGCAGACATAAACAAGATAGGGCACGTACCGATAAGCGAAACAAACGATGATCCCATTGATCCAGAGAATCGAACGAAAGGGGAAAACGTCTTTGCCCCGGCGGTCAACGAACGAGGGGGCGAACTTTAGGGAAAAGACGATGGAGAAGGGGAGATCAACCCGCGGGTATAAAAAGCCCTGGATCCTCGATCGAGCATTCATTATTACCTGAGAAGTTATTATTACCCGAGCAGTCATTATTATCTGAGCAGTCATTATTATTCGTGCAGCCATTATTCGTTCATTCTTGCATTCATCCACCAGTACGTACTTCAATCTTCAAAGAGTAGCTTCTCGCTATAGAGTCAGTGATTAACGATCATTCGGTCAGTCAATCCGAATCAAAGAAATTTCGCAAACCTCTCCTTCGTTGAACCTGCTGAGGGTCCCGCCGACTTCCCTGGCGACCATCTGCGAGCAGCGTGAATCCAAGCGAAACAACTGCGATCAACCACCGAGCAACCTTGCCAATCTCCACCATCGTTATCACCCAAGTATATCACCGAGTACATTGTGAGTCTCATTAGTACAGATTCGTACATCTTTTGCATTTCGATATGAGCAGCAGTCAAGATCATCAATTCTTATAACCAATTCTAATTCTCGATACACAACGTAATGTAATAATTCCGAGTACCGTAATAACAATTGTGAACATTTATCCAATCTATAATTCAATGATAGTGATTTACTCTTAATTGATTATCTCGATTTGCTACTCATAGTCAAATGAACAGCGCCTATGCTAAAATAGAATCTTCCGAACAATAGACCCTCTCATTTTACGATCTCTTGCGGAGACGGATTCGACCGACGACCCGTAACTAACTAGTGTCAGTGTATTTTGACAAGAAATGATTTCTCGTTAAAACACTCCGGACTCAAGATTTTCTGTTAACTTCAACCCAGCTCAATAATCTCGATGTCACCACAACAAACCATTCCACCGCTTGTAACTATACGCGGAGATCTCTCTAATAATAATCGATATAAAGCACAAACCGTCGCACCTGAATTGTACGTGCCTATCTAAAGCAAATTCTTGCGGAGTCTACTTATGTTTTCCTTATTATTATTATTGTTTTTACCAATCTATTTGAATAAACGATTATGTTAATCTTTTCATAACAAAATCCGGCTTTAATTAATTTAACTCTTATGGATCTCGTGTAACTAACAAACTACTACTAGTAAACCACACTCAATTAACAACCCGTTCATTCCTCGTTAAAAATCGCGTGGTTCCGTCCTTGGTAATTGAGACTTGCGTCTTAGACCTAAAAAGGAACCGACGAGTGAGAATACGTTAGACAGAGAAAATCGGGTAACCCCGTTGGCCTGTCTGCGTTGCCGAACTGTCTCGCTTGATCCGCGCATTCCTGACTTCCTTCTTTATGTCAGTGTGCCGGGATAGATATCACGTTCGCGTGAATGTGTCAGTGCGTCTGTTGCGTACTACCACTAATGCCCGACCGTAACCATAGGCTCAGGACGTAACATTTGTGACACCTCTGGATCAGTTCAAATTTGTTCGTATGCCTTTCGGCTTGAAAATTGGACCACAGTTGTTTCAGAGATTCGTTAACAAAGTTTTGCATGAATTTATTAAAGAAGAAACGGTCGTCGTATATATGGACGATATATTAATTGCCATAAGTGCATTAGAGTCACATTTAAATACGTTAGAGAAAGTATTTCAAACGTTGGTCAAGAACAGGCTCGAGCTGCGCCTAGAAAAGTGCTTCTTTTTATGCACTGAGATAGAATATTTAGGTTACAGAGTAACTAAAGAAAGCATCAGGCCTACAAACCGGGGCGTCAGGGTTATTCTGAATTTTCCTGAGCCAAAAACCATCAAAGAGATGTATTCGTTCGTTGGGTTGGCGTCTTATTTTAGAAAGTTTATTGAGAGCTTCGCGGTGTTGGCTCAGCCCTTATATGGTCTTCTTAAAAAGAACATCGCGTTTGAATTCGGATGTAGAGAACGTAATGCGTTCGAGACGTTGAAAAAGAAATTGGTTGAAGCACCTACTTTGGCTATTTATGATCTGAAAGCACCTACGGAATTACACTGCGACGCTAGCGCTCAGGGGTTCAGAGCAATCTTGATGCAAAAACAAGGCAGTCAAATGCATCCGGTGTTTTATTTTAGCAAGCGTGCGACGGAAGCTGGTACCACAGCTTCGAGTTAGAAACCCTGGCGATCGTTTATGCACTGCGACAGTTTAGAATATATCCATAGGGTATATCATTTGTAATCGTTTATGACTATGCAGCGCCGTCACTCAAACATTAGAGAAACGAGATATTAACGCGCGTATTGCCGGATGGAGCTTGGAGCTGCAAAACTTTGATTTCAAGGTCGTGCATAGACCTGGCTGTCGAATGACGCATGTAAACGCTCTGAGTAAATCCTTTGGAGTTCTGATTATCGAGGACAATTTGTTTGAATGAAATCTTACCGTGTTGCAGAATAAAGATCCCAATATTAAGAAATTTGCCGATAAACTTGAAAGCATGGAGGATCCTCAATATGAGCTAAGGAACGGCTTAGTTTATAAAAAGCGCGGCGAAAGTCTTTTGTTTGTGGTTCCTCAGCAAATGGAAGAACACGTTCTGTTCAGGTACCATAACGAGATGGGTCATGTGGGCGCGGGAAAAATGATTAATGTTATCCGCCGCACGTATTGGTTCCCGCAGATGCGGAAGAAATGTAAAAGCCACGTCAGGAATTGTCTTAAATGTATATCTTTCTCTCCACCTTCGGGAAAATTGAAGGGATACCTTAGTCCAATTTCAAAAGGAGATATCTTGTTTAATACGCTTCATATCGATCATTATGGGCCAGTAAATAAGCACGCTTCTTAAAAAAAAGTATATCTTTTTAATAGTGAATGCTTTTTCGAAGTACGTCAAGTTGTATTCCGTAAAAACCGTAGGTTCTCGCGAGACTATGGCTTGTTTGAGACAGTTCTTCCAGAACTATAATAAACCGGTCAATATAATATTGGATAGAGGTACAGCGTTTACTTCCCGGGAATGTGAGATTTTTCTTGGTGAGCAAAATATCAAACACATCAAAATAGCAACGGGATCCCCACAAGTAAATGGGCAGGTTGAGCGGATAAATCGAATTGTGGCGCCGAGCATTGCCAAATTGTCGGGAGGGGACGGCAGACAGTGGCACCAGGTTTTGCATAAGGTGGAACACGCTATTAATAATACAATTAACAGATCTACAGGGAAAAGCCCGAGCCAACTAGTTTTCGGGTTTGATCAACGCGGTAGTCGCAAAGACAAACTAAAAAGCTTTTTAGAGCAAATTGGTGATCCTGTAGTGCCGGCTATTCAGGATGTTCGCGAGCTGGCCGCCCAGCGCATTAAGCATTCCCAACAACAACAAAAGATAGCGTACGATAAAAAGCGCAAGGCATCAACGAGCTATAGAAAAGAAGATCTAGTCATGGTCCGGAATTTCGATAGTACACCAGGAGTAGGTAAAAAGATGATTCCACAGTTTCGTGGCCCTTACGAGGTAGCTAAAGTATCGAGAAATAATCGATATATTATAACGGATCCTCCAGGATTTCAAAACACACAAAAATAATACACGGGCGTTTGGGACGTTAGTAATATCCGGCCCTGGATGACTCCAAGGGATCAAGCTCCGGATTAGCTTGTAGGTACCTGATGAGTTTGGTCATTATAATTACTGACGTCGCTTCGAGCATAATTAATAAAAACTTATAATATGACGTTTCCTATTTTAATGCGTTTCGTTTAACTAGATGACACAGCGACTTTGCGTTACTTGTCGACTCTGTTGGCGTTTATGACTATGTATTATATTTTAATGCAATTATGTGTACTTTTATAGTTCAGAGATCGAACTACGTCAGTCTGGCCGAATTGTAGCACGCGTGGTTTAGGGACGCTGCGCAAAGCAGAACTAATATCGAGCGCGCGCATCGATTGCGGGGAAGAACGATCGCGCGCCTAGCGGTTGGGCAGACCGTTGTGAATCTCGTGGCCAAACGCATGCCACGCAAGAGAGCAGTGTAACAAATAAAGAGTTCTGTTATAAAGAAAAAAAAAATCTCGCATCACTGTGCACATCCCGGCCGCATCAAGAAACGCTACACAACAAACACAAAAGACATGCAGTTTATACTTATACAGAAGACATTCATATTATTTACAAATTTATCAACAATGTATTGTAACGATAAAAATTCTTTTGAGTGGAAATAACAGATCGTTTCTTTTAGATGTTACAAAATTTATTATAAATTTTATAAATAATAAAACAAATAGTTTAGAAAAGGAAACATACTTTATAAAAAAGAAAAAATTCTTTCCGTAAATTTATGTTACTTTATCAGTAACAAAAAATATTTGTTTCAAGTAAAACCATTGGATGTCTATTTTTATTGTTGCGGAAAAACTATTTGCAACGTTCCACAACCGTTAAGGTCAAATAGTATTCGTCACAATAAAGATGAACAAACTTACATTCTCGCGACAGAAATACCCCCATTGCAATTACTAAAATATAAGAATACCATGCTATTGTTATCGCGTGTCTCTTTTAAATCGCCATCACGTAGCCATAATACTTCTTCTTTAGGCAGCGTGAGCGGCAGTCTGCACGCATGAAAAATCCTTTTTATTGCGGCAAGCTTGCATGTCTACGAGCGCGTACATTCGCTGCATTGCTGATTATCGCACGGCCATTATTTATTCTTCCTCCCTCTTTCTCTCTTATTTATTTGCGCTTTTTTCCATGCACTTTTACATGTTTCGAAGAAAGGCGAAACTTTCATAGAGTCGTCGTCCTGCAGAACGAGTTAAATTATGCCACGAAAAAGAGAAAGTTTTCTGATTAGAAACGTAACTAAGGTTGTAATTAACTATCCAATAATGTAACTTTTTTTCTATTACTGTGTCCGAAATGTGATTTTGTGCGCAATGATTAGCACTCTTCTTGCGCTATACGTCACGACTCATGTAAATTAATTCAAAACAATTATTCAAAGCGATATTAAATCACTTTGTAAAAAAAGTGCAAATTAAAATTTGTACATGTAATTTAATTATCACCCCTTTATCATCAGATGTGAGAATTATCGTGTTGTGCGCAACTTTATCGATCAACGTTTACTCGCGATATACGATAAAAAGCGCGGTTATAAAAGTTTAGACAACATACAGGTTTTTATCTGTTCACTATTGTTTCACGATGTTGCAATATGGCTTGCACTTGTTGTACATGTTTCGTACAATGTGCTTTCCTTTTATTGAATGCGGATTTACAAGATTTAATTACTGCAGTTTGTGCGACTAAAACAATAAAAATAATTTTTGAAAGTAATACACGGACAATGTTTTGCGGATTATTAACTTCTTCGTTTTCTCGCAAGACACAAAAATAAATATATCATGTTCTGAATTTTTCCAATGCCGTAAAAAGCAATGATAAGATTACGCATTGATACAATTTTTTATATACAAAGCGACTGAATGGAAACAAGAAAAAAATTTTTTAAAATAGAAACAGAAGTGTGTAAATTTATCACAAATTACAATTAACCTACTGTCAAATCACATAGTTGTTCATACTATCACAATGAAAACATGTCAGTTATATATCGTATTGTACTTTATCAATGTGACACCACTTATTATTTATTAATTTTACACCTTTTACTTTTATAAAATGTGTAAAGTTCGTTAACTCAGTAGAGATTACACAAAGATAAAAAAAAAATCTCACTAATCTTGTCATCTTATAAAGTTTGTTTATCTGCCAATTATGTTTTTTTTATATTCAAGTTTTTCTTTTCTTGTTCATAAGTTCCACTAAAGATGATTGAATAAAACAAGTCGAAATGTTTGGATAAATAATTGAATATAATTTTTTGCACAACATCTCTCTCCTGCTCTTGGTTCCTATCGCTCAAATAAATTCATCAATTTTTGAATTTACCATTACGAACCTAAGATCACCTCTAAATTGCTTCTCATTTTTAAATGGAAATATTGGAAAAAAATAAGAAAAAAGTAAAGGTAGTAGAAGAAGAAGTAGAAGGAAAAATGGAGATAGTGTGGAAAAAAAACAGGAAAAGGTGGGCGGTAGTTGAAATAGGATAGAAGAGAGGACAAAGAAATTACAGAGAAAAGCTGAGATAAAAGAGAGGGAAGAGAGAAAGAAAAATATATTAGTAAGAGAGTTAAAATCAAAGAGTGAAGAAGAAAGAGAAGGAGTAAAAAAAGTGTTGAAGAAAATAGGAGCACAGGTAGAAATAGAAAAAGAGGATCGAAGTAGGTAAGGAAGAAGAAAAATGTATAGTGATAGAGTAGAATTAAGTAGTGTAGATAAAAAAGAGAGATAATGGAGAAGAAAAAAAGATTAAAGGGAAGAACAGAGAGGATATTAGATGATTTGACATAGAAAAAAAATGAAAATGCAATGGAAATTAGGGGATATAGCTCGGGAAGAGAGAAAGTTGAAAGTGTTTTTTTTTTAAGTACGGAAGAATACAGATTGAGAGGAAATGGTAGAGGTGGGATGAAGAGGAAAGTGTACTAAGACCAGAGGAAAAACAGAAGTAGAGTAAAGGATAGGGAAAAGAATAGGAAGGAGAGAAAAGGATGTAAATGAAAGAACGAAATGAAAAAAGAGAGAAGGAAAGAGAGAGAAGGGAGAGAGAGAGAGAGAGAGGAGAGAGAGAGGGGGAGAGAAGGGGGAGAGAGAGAGAGAAAGAGAGAAAGAGAGAGAGAGAGAGAGAGAGAGAGAGAGAGCAAGAGAAAGAAAGTGTGAAAAAAGAAGAAAGAGTAAGTGAGAGAAGAGTGTGAAAACGGAGGTCCTTTTCTTGCGAGCTTACGTAGGTAAAGTAGTCTAGAGGCTAAAAATGTAAAAATGCGTATCTAGAATGCGGCAAATGTAGAGAGATAGGTTTAAGGCGTGTGTGTGTGTGTGTGTGTGTGTGTATGTATATATACAGTAGAATCAGAGATAAGAGAAAAATGAGTTAGTTTAAGTTAGTGTTCAAGATAGACGTAAGTTAGCATAAGTTATTGTAGTTATAAGTTAGTTAGTAAGGTTTATTTTTGTAAGGTGGATTGTAAATTGCAACCTGAGGACAGTCAATAAATTATATCTATCTATCTATCTATCTACTGAAAACACCAAATATATAACAAATTATTAGATGTCGCACAATATTGAAAACATAAGCACACAATAAAACTTTATTTATATTGTATATTGTTTATTGCGTATCGCTTGTTACACATTTATTTTTAAAGTAGTCAAAGTTGAATTTTATGTTTCAAATGATGTGGGATTGTGATAGTACGTACATATATTTATTTGTTTTTACTATTCGTTATTTCAGAAAAGTTTTTTTTTAGTAAAACATGCAGTAAACGCGGAGCTATTTAACATTTTATTTTTTCGAAGCACTAGAGAACATATGACTTATTTTCAGTTGCTCTGGCCTTTGCCGTTTGACGTTTGCTCTTTCCGTATCTCTATTTTTCCGCTACGTCTGCAAGTTGATGTTTGATGCACATATGCGCAAATAGGCAAACCGACAAGACGGTTTCATGCGTTAAAAAATATTTCTCTCCGAGCAAATATACATATCTGACTAGCAAACCTATTTCTTTGCATAGAAAGAAGGAAGAAAACGCGGAAAGAAATGAAATTTCTACATTGAGAAAAAAATTTCGTTTTGTCAAATAAATACATTTTTTTGATATTGACTCGTTTATATACAATAAAAAAATTGTTCTTATTTAAAAAACTGTATTATAATATTAAATATATAATTGACTGAATCTACTAAAAAATAATGATTTTTAAAATCAAATATGTCGATTTTAAAGTGAAAAAACTGTTTATTTAATGATAAAAATACGTTTGTTAAATATAAAAAGTTTATTTTTTTTACTTAAACACCAAAAAATAATAAAATATTTTTTTGTTTTTATTAATTTAATATATCTGAAAAATCAAAATAAAATATATAGTTGATAATTTTATCTAGAATAAAAAAGTATTTTTTAGTCGTAAGAGTGCACTTAAAAATGCAAACAAAAAAATTTGGTTTTTAATATAACATTGTAGTTAAAGAATGAAAACAAAAAAATAGTGTTTAAAAGTAATTTGAAAATAAAAACAAATATACTTTTAAAATTAGTGTATAGTCAAAAAATTAACCTAAATATTTTTTAAAAGAAAAGTGTTCTGCCTTGATTCACAAGATTCATTTAATAGCTGGCAAAGCATACTAGCATTACCTCTTTCTATCTCTCGTAGGCAGAAAGAGTAAAACTGCGCTCACGCATACCAGGCGCGTGGCTCATTGACGTGTGCTCGGCTAAAGGTCGGCGCTGATTGGCCTGATTTACTCAATAATTTCTCTTTTTTTACATGTAATAGAAAAAAATGGTTCAGGAATTTTCGACTCAGTTTTACTCCTTCTACCTGTCTTCTACCTCTACGAGAGGTATTAAAGGAATTGTGGGACACCCTGTATATGTATCATATCAGTGCATAAGTCAACGCACAGAAAATTTAAGTGATTGCTAATTAGTAGTTTGCTAATTAGTACTTCATAACATAATAAAGTGCAGTGATTCAACATTTTTTGTATTTTTAATATATTTAAGTACATTTCACTATTTGATTGAAATTTGTTGACAAGACAGTTTCAAAGATAAGTACAGTATATAGTTTGAATAAGTTTTAAGAAGAAGAAAGGAGAAAGAAGGAGAACGAAGAAAGAAGAAGAGAGGAAGAGGAAAGGAGGTAACAACGATATGTTCGATAGCATTCTGCTAAAAAACGTTCGGTCTACCGGTAAAAAACATAACACGCGCGAAACAAACATACGCGACTGACGCGCAAGTGATACTGTCTGCAATCTTTCTTGTTCTTTCTCGAGCAGCAAAACCTCGAGTGAAAAGTGCTCAGCAGTTTTTAAAACTTATATGTTCCTGTGGTTTCTATTTCACATAGAAACTTGTCACAAATCTCTTATACAATTTCGTTACACTATGACTGATGAAGGCATCCGGACAATATTAAGAGATCTGAAGCTAGAAAATCTTATTGAAACTTTTGGAAGTAAGTTCTTTCTCTTTGGGATATTACTTGTCATGTTTTATTACGCTATTGTTAATATAACTATAGAATCGTGAAATCTGTGAATAATGTTGACAAAAAATTCATCGATTTGCGCTTGTTAAATTATCAACTGTCTTCTCTAACCTCTTCACAAATCTCATGACTTTCGTATCGCAAATAATTTACATTAAAATCTATAAAAAATACAATATTTTCTATATAATATATAATATTCTATATAAGAAACTGCTTTACAATTCTAAGAAATTTATTGTTTTTGATTATTGGTTTTATTTATTAGTTTTAATTTTTAGAAAACATGATTACTAGATACATTAGAAAATTTGTCAGAATCTTTCATATCGGAACTCATACCAATTATTGGTCAAAGAGTAATATCTTATTGGAAAAAACATTATAATTGTACAAATGCTTGTGAAAACAATCAAAATTCACTATCAAAGAAAAAAGGATAGAATTGGCATTTTATATTATATTTTATATATATATATATATATATATATATATATATATATTACGTTATATGTTCATACTATTTTATTTATTTTATATTATTTATTTTATTATTATATACTAAATATTTATATGCACATATATATATATTTTAAAATGTTATTTACTAGAAATTGCAAGAAGACAAAAAGAAATCTATTAACAATTTATCTATATTAAGCAATAACGATGAGGAAACTTTACAAGATTTATTATCAAAATATAAAATAGGTCAACGGATTTTGACTTATAATGAAAAAAACAATCAATTGCATGAACATTTTAGAAATAAATTATGTGACATTATTATTTCTGACATTGAAAATAAAAATGCAAAGTATGTTTAAAAACACTAAATATTAAAATAAAATCTTATCTATGTTTTTATAATTTATCATTATTTTTACTATATTATATTTTATTTCATATTCTTTTAATACATTTATACGCATTACTGTTTTACAGATTAACAAATGATTTAGCAAAATATATCTGTATCAAAATAGGTGCAGCTTTTTTTACGAGGTAGCAACTATATATTACGTACCACCTATATCAAAAAAAGATTCTGTTACAAAAAAATCGGTTGTTGCTCGTGGAAAATTAATAAATATTTATGTGGCGAAATAGATCTACTTTAAGTAAAAAATTTGAAAGTAGATTACAAAAAGAAGAAAGTATAGAAGAAGAGAATGGTATGTGTTTTTTACATGATTAAAAGTAACGTCGTGGTTAAAACAATTAAAATCAAACAAATTAAGGAAACGGACCAATAAGTCAAATAATTGTTGGTTTACTGCGCAAAAAATTGGTTAGTCAAATACAACACTTTTACATAGATATTTCGACTTCAGTTTAAGTCTTTCTCAATATAAATATAAGAACGCATATGAATTCAATAAGTTAACTATATTTTTATATTTAAGGATCTAAACAAGGATCATAATAACGTAAAATTATTGTATTTCACATACATACATTAACTGTATAAACTAGAATTATTTTTATAACATTATAACATTATTTTTATAAAGAAAATATTGAAAAGCGCTCGTAATGTAAATACAAAATTAAACGTTTAAGGAAGGTCAATTCGAGCTACAATGAGATTTCATATGATAATATAATACTTTACATAGTTATACAAACGGATTTACAATGAAACGAAATATTTCGACTCTTACTTGAGTCTTCTTCAGTCGTAGATGGAAACGCAATATAAAGTGTCAAAAAATGTCAAAAAAATAAAATAATTACAAAGATATCATGTTATTACAAAACGCAAGACGTGTCGTTGTTGTTTAGATCGTCAGTGTAAACTTACATATTATCTTGAGAAAGAACATCCTGGAAGACAGTAAAAAAGTATTCAGTCAAATTCAAAAATTGCGCCACAAGAATGAAACTCACAAGTACCAACTTACTTAGGCGACCGGTAAATAGACGCTATTATTTTTATAACATTTTGTTTTTTAAGTTTCAGATGAAATAAATAATAATGTTAAAGAAAGTTTTAAATGGTTAGCCGAAAATCAAGCTCTTTGGGATTTAGTTCTTCAACATTGGTTTATTACTTTTAATATAAGATATAAAGATCTTACTAATCTAGAAGAAAAAACTTTACAAAATCTTTTGAATAAGTGGTCTATATTGAAACACTCCCAACGATTTGAATTAATTATTCAAGATTTTGACAAAATGAATCTAAGTAAAGTGAAATTAACTTTTGATATATGGCAACAGTTTATAAATATAATAATAAAATATTCAATATGCAATTTGAATAATACTAAAATAAATGAAATGTTAGAAAAGTTTGAAGACAACGACGTTTCAAACGGTAATTTATTTATAATTTTACATTTTATTTTATCAATGTACAAAAACTCGTCTACAATTTTCAATATACATTTCTGTTTTTCAAGAGTATAATAATTTAAAATAATATTTTGCAATAATATTTTATATTTCACAGTCAATGTGACAACTATAATATTTGCAATAATTAAAAAATTTGTACATGTGTTAGAAAATATACAAACTATTTATTTAAAAACATTATATAAAAATATTATATATATATATATACTAATGACAAATTAAAGATATTGTAAAGTATACTTGATTTTTTAGATAGAAAAGTAGCTATAGGTCTTATGCTACTTTTACATATATTTCCACCACACAAAAATATATAAAAAAATATAATGGCAAATGCTACAAACCTTCTATAACTAATGTAAAGTCAAGCTTGATAAAACATGCAAGTGTTAGTATAACATTTATATAATAAAATATTTTCTATTGTTAATTACAGTAAAAAATTTCTTTTATTCGTAACGATTATATTGTATATTCGTATTATATTATTATTATTCGTATATTATATTGTATATTATTGTATAAGTATTTTATATCTTTTATAGATTCCTGGAGATATTGTCCGACTCAAAGAAGAAGCAAACAAAACTGCTGAGATACTACACATTACATTGCAACCTTACATTATTATTCTCGGATCTACATATGAAGTTAAGGAGGCTTATGTTCAAGTTGATAATTTTATACAGGACAAAAAATACTGTGGAAGCTATTGATGTTTGCTTCAAAACGTTTCACGTTTTTCAAGTAAATTATCCTTTGATAAGCGAACATCTGTGGATATTGATCCAGAAAGGCATTTATAATTTTACTACAAAATGGGATACAATAATTTCAAGTATTGAACATATATTGAGTAAGTTATCAGACTCTTTTTGAAAAAGCAACTTAATTACAACTAAAACTATTTGAAAAGTAATTAAGTAAAGTTTCAAAAAGTAAAGCATACATTTGAATTTTTTTTCATAATTCTAAAAATATTGCACAATATTTTTAAGTGTAGCCATAATCATTATTTCCAATGATTATCTGTTTTTTCTGCAAAGATACATTCTTATCTATAGATACTTTAATGTTACACATAAAACTGAGACATAAGTTGCTTATGTCATCTGAAGGTAAATGTAACTTCAAAGATTGTGTAGGTAGTTTTAATAATGGGTGCATCCAGAAGCACAATCGCTCACTGAGCACTCAGTAAATACCCTAGATCTGTCTACTGGATGCAAACGCTCCCTAAGGCTCACAGTAAGCGATCGCCATTTTCGTGAGCGTAGTTTTGCATCGCTCACTCCGCTCACCTACACAGTTTGTCCGGAAAGTTCCCGGACTGATTTTTTCTAGCGCGGGTAAGCGGCGCTATCGAGCGGTCAACGCTGGAACTACTTAGTAT
>NW_018021066.1:56218-73794 GCF_002006095.1 Pseudomyrmex gracilis
ACCCGCGTCGAAGGAACTAAACGTAAACAACTATCGCCGCGCATCAAGTTACCGCAGCGTACGCAGTGGTGAGCGACAGTCACCTCTCGAGTTGCGGCATAAAATCGCGTGGTGAGTGAGACTCACCTCTCGAGTGCAAAGGGTTAAAAATCTATATTTCACGTCAAATGTGCTATAGATTTCTAGCACTGGGAGTGAATATCAAAACGCAGTTTATGTCACGTGATACAAATGACGTAAAATAAACTGAGCATATATCCAGTAAATCAAAAAGCGCTTACTGAGCGGCTATTTGTGAGCGCTCACTAAGCGCTCACTGAGCGGTTGTACTTCTGGATGCACCCAATGTTTATTCTTTACGTAAACATATTTTAAATATACATAAAATAGTATCTTTACAAAATAGTTTCATAAAACAAAATAAAGTAGAAAAGAATACTTTAATCTCACAAAATTTATGCAATATTGAACAAATCTACAAAATTGTTAATACTGATATTTTGTTAGATACACTTAATGCAGACAAAGTTAATATTGAACAGTTTAAAAAAATAGCTTTGGAATATTCTTTTTATCTAGTAATTAAATTATATGCTACGAGAAATTTAAATAGAAAAGTTATACATAATATTATAACCCAAGTAGCATGAAAATGTTCAGCAAATGTTAATTTTGTGTTAGACATGTTTTATGTTAGACCTCGAACACTGATCTAACATGTTGAACTAATATAAGTTTGGAATGTTCGTACCCAAGTAGCATAAAAACGTTTAGCGAATGTTAATTTTGTGTTAGACTCCGAACACTGATCTAACATGTCGAACTAATATAAGTTTGAAATGTTCGTACCTAAACGAAGAAAACGTTACGATTTGCGACTTTTTTTGGATCCTACATGTTAGTTTGAGAACATTCGGAGGACGTTTAGAAAGTTTTTAAAACTATACAAATTTAAGATTTACCCAAGTAGCATAAAAACGTTCTCGTAACATTTGGCGAACATTCTCAGAACGTTTTACTGAAACGTTCCCGTAACATTCGGCGAACGTTAATTAATTAAATGTAACATGAAATATATTTATATATTTATAAATGTAACATAAAATATATTTGATTCAAATATAGCATTGTTTGAGACAAAAACTTTTGCGCTGTAAAAATGTATTTTAAATTATAATAATAATAAATAATTAATAATAATAAGAAAAATATTTTTATCCGCTGTTGCAGGAGTATATTACACTGCAATATTTTTAATAAAATAATAGTTTGAAGAAATAATAAATGAAATGTGTACAGGATAGCTTGAGAATAAGTAGATAAAAATAATCACATTTTAGTAAGGAATAAATGGTCTCGCGCACTGAGTGCAGGGGCTGTGAATAAGGAGATCTCAAGTTCAAATCCTGCCATCTTCTTAAGATTTTTTCAGATCCAGTTTCTTTCAATAAAGTTTATCGGTTGATTGGCGAGCGAATCGGGCCTTCAAAGATTAATTCAAGTGAAATCTCGAAGCTGTTTAAAAACGCAAGCCGCGAAAAATTTTTTTATTCTCTCTGTGTAACGTTTGCCGAATGTCACGGAAACGTTTCAGTAAAACGTTCTGAGAATGTTTGCTGAATGTTAGGAGAATGTTAGTCCTGAGCAAACTTTTAACATAACAAAAACGTTTTTCACTGTTACTGTTCTAACATTCGCCGAACATTCTGAGAACGTTTTTATGCTACTTGGGAAATAACATAAGCATAAATTATATTTTTTTCTGTATAAACGTCTTATTAAAACTTTTAAAAAATAGAGAACAAATACAACAATTATCAAGTTTACTGCATTATAAAAGAAACATTATAAAAGATGACTTCAAACCATTTAAATCAGAATATCGAACACTGCAATATTTATAAGACATAAATTGTTTGTTTTTACCAAAAATAGTAAATATAGGTATTACTTTGTCATTTTACTGCGTTAAAAAAAAAACATTATTTGCATCTAATACATAAAAAATTAAGTATAATATCCTTAAAGTTGATATTGAAAAAATTTATAGAGCTTCCAAACGTATATCTAAAAATAATAACAATTAGTGATAAATTGAGATTACTCTCAGGCTCTATAAGTCTATTAAACTAATAATATATGAATATAGGGACATTAAGAGCCGTTCACAGGATGTTGTGCGTGAATGTGCTTATGTCTATATATATATCCTGTGAACGGCTCTTAATGTCCCTATATTCAGATATTATTAGTTTAATAGACTTATAGAGCCTGAGAGTAATCTCAATTTATCACTAATTGTTAGAATTTACGCTGGAGGAAGAAGCGGTATTAAACAGATCTGATCATAATTGATAGATATACGAAGTATTGCGAGACAAACTCCAAGTGCCTCGGTGGCCTAACAGGGAAGGCGACGGCCCGGAAAGCCGGAGATTCCAGGTTCGACTCCTGGCTGAGGAATTTTTTTCGCAATATTTTAAAATTAGTTCGGGGGGTATACGAGGTCCTTTATACATGAGATGCAAGTATAGCATCCTGTATGAATTTATGAATTGAACTTTCAATTCAAAAACACGTGAAAAACGTGAATTCGTTGATATGTGTATACACGCACATATATATATAGACATAAGCACATTCACGCACAACATCCTGTGAACGGCTCTTAATGTCCCTATATTCAGATATTATTAGTCTATAAATAATGTTGTATATGGAAAAAAGTAAAAAAAGTAAATTATTAACTTCTATTTTTCAAATCAAATTTGGAAATCAATTGAAGAAAATGCAAATGATAAACTTATTTTATACCACTCATATTATATTTTGATGACTTAGAAATTAACAATCCTTTAGGTTCTTGTAAGAATAAAAATAAAATTGAAACGATTTATTGCGTTATTGGCAATTTGCCAAATGAGTGTTCAAGTTTATTGGAAAATATTTTTTTAGTGCAGTTGCACAAATACTACGATCATAAGATGTTAGGAAATAAAAAAAATTTTAGTCATGTTATTAATCAAATTAATGAACTATACAATAACGGAATTTCTATTAATATAGAAGAAGAAACAAAACAAGTTTATTTTATTTTATCTCACATAGTAGATGATAATTTAGGATTTAATATAATTCTAGTCTTTACACAAAGTTTTAATTCTTCTTACTGTTGTCGAATTTGTTACATTTCTAAAGATGAAATGCGTAAAACTATAGTTGAAAACAATAATTTGTTAAGAAATATCGAAAACTATAAAAAACATTGTATTGATAAAAGTCATGGCATTGTAAAAAAATGTATTTTTAACAACATAATAAATTTTTATGTAACTAAAAACATATCAGTAGATCTTATGCATGATTTATTGGGAGGAATTTGTACATATGATATTGCAAAAATTTTACGCAAGCTTATATATGATAAAAAAGCATTTTTTATTGATTATACTTAATGACAGACTTAAAAATTTTAATCATTCTTTTTTTGATAAAAATATTCCTATTATATCATCTGAATCTTTAAAAACTGGAAAAATTATTTTGTCTGCATCAGAAATGCATTATTTAGTTTCAAATCTTGGCTTGTTTATAGGTGATTTAGTTTCCATTCAAAACTCAGCATGGAAACTCTACTTGATATTGCGTAAAATAATAAATATATATATATGCTAGATTCTCTTACTGATACTCAAGTTCAATCATTTAATACATTAACATCCAAATATTTAAAATTGTACGTGAAAATTTTTAAAGATTCTGTTACGTTCTGGGGACTCCACGGTCCCCTTTTTCTTGCAACGCGACGCGCCAACGCATAACACACGCTTTTTTTGTAAATAATGAAAAGCAATAAATAACTCGAACGGGTCTTCTATCGTTTGGAAACTTAGACTCCAAACGATAGAAGAGCAAACGGAAATCATATCAGCGCCCGCACAAATAAACCGCGCCTAGTAAGAACCCGGAATTTTGCTATAACGAGCAAGAAAAATTTATCGATTAAACACTCTGAGCAGCTTTCCAAACAAACCCGGATATCTCCGGGTCAAGAAAAACACCGCTTATAAAAATTTAGAGCAGCCAGCGCAAATAGAAACTCCGGCGCCACGAGCAATTTTATTATAAACAAATAGCAAAGGGTCTCTGTGGCGTGATAAAAAAAAACCAACACTCTCCCTTTTCCCTTCTCCGGAAAATCGGACGAGCCAACCGAGCCAAGAGATCGTCGCCGATTGGCGATCTTACGAAGTTTACCCGACCACTAACTAACGAATAGGAACTAGCAAAGCTCGACTGAGTTTTCTGATTGGGAGAGTTCTCGCTTACTCAAAATTGTATATAAGCCAGGACTCTCAGAACCGGAATCAAATAAGAGCCGCTGATCTTAAGAGTCGGGAGTGTTGTGGTGCAAAGAATTTCAAAGGTGAAGTTCGGTGCAGTGAGTGCCAAACCAGAACACCAAAGCCGCACTGGTTTCCAACCCTCCACTCCCGAGTACCAGCAGCCAACCTGACACCGCCGCCGCTCAACAAGTAGTAAGTGCTTATAAGGAGCCAATTGATTACTGAGATTCCACGAATTAGAAATAGAGATTGAGAAAAAGAGAGAAAAACGATAAAGTCTCGCACAAATCAGATACAGCAGCCGCAGTACTGAACTGTCTAAGATAACCTCTCACCTCCTTCCTTGATCAGAGAAGATATCCGCGATCTTGAATCGCTTTGGATGACTTCTGATAGACATCCGCGGTTTTGAATTGCTCTAGATGACTTCTGCTAGACATCCGCGGGTTTGAATCGCTCTGGATAACCTCTCACCTCCTTCCTAAATCACGGAAACAAACAGAGCCCGCTATCTTCGAATATCAGTCGTAGAACCATGACACATTCAAATTTATTCCTATTATTAAATCTATCGGAACCTAAGAAATGAAACAAAATCGAATTTGTCAACTGACATCAGGAAATACATTTCTAAGATGATCTAAGTATCGTAAACATAGATTAGAGAGGCTGGCTGCACTAAACAACTCACATTTCCCTTCTCTCTTACACTTGCACTCTAGCTTATAGATTACTTTGTACGAAACGATTATGCGCTCCGTCATTGTATTAGTTTCAACACACCTGTTAGTAATTTGCTAAGATTTCGATTTGTTTTTTTTAATAAAAATAACTACTTTATAATGTGTGGAATCAAACTAAAGAGTTATTCTTTGTTATCCTTCTCTCCGTACAACCCACTCTCACTTCCTCGTCAAAATCGCTAGGTCCCGTCTTTGGTAAATGAAACTTGCGTCTCAGACCTAAAAAGGGACCAACAAGCGAGTGTTCGCTAGACAGAGTAAGATCGGCGTACGCCGTTGACCTGTCGACCGAATATAAACAAACTCTCTCGACTCTCTCACAGCGGGACTTCCGTGTCCACTGTAAAGAGAGATATGGAAAACGACGCGTTTACTGTTGCGTCACACCACAGCCCGACCGTATCCATGGGCCAGGACGTAACAATTCTTTTAAAGTAAACCATCATTATGTAACACATTATGGAAGAATTATGCGTAACTTCGGACCTTTAAAACATTTTTCTTCAATGAGATTTGAAGGAAAGCATAAACAATTAAAAGAATATAGTAAAGTTATAACTTCAAGAAAATTTTCTGCAAATATTCTCTGTCATTAAAACATCAAATGCAACTATGTCACAGATTTGTGTGTAAGGAAAGATTTTCAGTAAGACTTTTTCATGGATTATGTATTTCAAAATTATCTTTTGGAAGCGATTATGATAATTTTAAAGTTTTGTTGTCACCATCTGTTAATGATTGTTATTGCTACCCTTACGAAAAAGAACTACTGGCAGTAATATGTTGCGGCAGTAGTACAAAAAAATTACTGGCATTCTGTGTAATTGCCAGTAATATTCTCAGTGATTCCTGTAATACCTAATAATATTCTTATGTGATTGTCAGTAATATTTATATTACTGACGTTATTTATATGTAATCGGCAGTAGTTCTTTTTCGTAAGGGTATTTATGGATCAAATTATATTAGAACTCATTACGAAATAACTATATAAACACAAAAACTTACAAATCTTAGTTGGAAAACTTAAATATATTATAATTGATACATATAATGTATTTTTTTGTATAAACTTATCGATACATGTTACTTTGAAAATTATGAAACATTTAATGTAAAAAAAACAAAGAATGGGATTTTACTGCCCAAAATAATCTTACTGATTTTAAATCTTATACTGCTCATGTTATGTCAGACAATAGATATTATATTTTTTCTTGTTTGTAATAATAATGACTATGTATGTTTATGTAATTTATTAGTAAGTCATTATGTTTTTTTTTCAGAAAAATAAACGACAATTTTTTTATAGTATAAATATTTTATTTAATTTTATATATTATATATTATATTATATATATTATATATATATATATATATATATTATATACAGGGTGTCCCAGAATTGGTGTAACATCTCTCGTAGACAGGTAGAAGGAGTAAAACTGAGCTCGATAAGTCCTACATCATTTTGCTAGATTCGCAATAGTTACTGAGATTTTAATTAACAAAGATCCGCGAATAAGCATGCATCGGACTGTCTTATGCGCGTAGGACAGCTCGGCGCGCTTCGCACAATTACATTTTAATATGTATATGTTATAGTATATGCTGTTATATTAGCTTCTCCCATATGTCGCTACAGGTAAGCTGTTAGCGCGCGAAGCGCACTGGGCTGTCTTACGCGTGTAAGACAGCCCGATGCATGCTTATTCGCTGATCTTTGTTAATTAAGATCTCGGTAACTATTGCGAATCTAGCAAAATGGTATAGGACATTTTGACTCAGTTTTACTCCTTCTATTTGTTCACGAGAGATGTTACACCAATTCTGGGACACCCTGTATATATTATATATATATGTATTATATATAATATAATAAAATAAAATATTATATAGTACTATAAAAAGATTTTCGTTCATTCTCCTGAAAAAAAACAAAATGACTTTCCGAACGACGATATATGTTTATGTAATCTACTAATATATTTTTTTATTGTATTCTTATATGCACAGCAATAAAAATAAAGACGTTTGCATTAATTATATATACATATATATTTATAACTGTATTGTGACATTGTATAATTCGCCGTATGTCCAATCTCACATCACGTTTTACTCTTTAATTAAAATATTTTCTTAAATCAAATGATGTTTTAATAAAAATGTAATAAATATGTTGTAAATACTATATAATAAACAACAATGAGATGGTTGTAACTTTGGAAAGAATCTCGTGATTTCCACAGAGTTCGAAAAGCTAGTATAAGAGAACTCTTTCAAAATTGCGAGACTTCCAAAGAACAACTATCTTATTGTTATTTATTATACAATATTCACAACATATTTGTTACATAGTTATTAAAACATTATTTGATTTAAGAAAATATTTTAATTGAAAAGTCACTACCAAATTATTGAAATCAAACAAAAACCGTATTTTATTTAAAAAATTGTGTTACATGTAAAAGTAATATTTTTAGTGTTTTATTTAAAAGTATAATATAAATCTAAATATAAACAAAATGTTTATCTGATTTTGTAAAATAATTATTAAATTTAAATATATAAAAAAATAGAATTAATTACAGAAATCGTAGGTTTGAGAATTATTTTGTTTTTACTTAAATACAGACGTATTAGGTTATTAATATATTTATTAAACTAAAAAGTTAAATTTTTTCAATTCAAATCAAATATTTATGCAATTAAATAATGACAGAATAAATTTATAAAATATAATTTTGTATGAATAATGTATGTTGTTTGGAATTACATAAAAATCTTTTTACAGTAAGAAAATATTTACTACAATAAAATAATTGATTTCTTTAGATCTGATTTTTTTTTAGTACAATTCCACAATTACATATCTAAAGTACATTAAATTTGGTAAATATTTAGAAAAACGGAGCATCCTCGGAGAGGTCAATGACCTTAACATATGTTGTCAAGGACACCTTCCTGAACAACAATCTGCAGCTTTTAGCCGTCGCTCGTGGTTCGTTAAAAAATTATAAACAAAAGAAGTTGCGGCAATAAACTTATTTTCCGACACCGTGTACATTTTGTTTGTGTTGTAAGCGTGTAGTCAGGAGGGGTTGCGCCCCCCTTCAGGAAGAGGGGCTTCGTCCCTCCTCCCTACTTCTCCCTCGAGAAAAAATGAAGAATTCAAGTAAGTGTCGCTTCATGTCAAGATTGTTTACTTTATTCTTTGCAATATTTTACAATGTTATGTATGTTTGTTGTTATACCAATTTGTTATCATTGAGTGGATAAATTTCGGACTTTACTGAGAAAAAATTGTCTATGCGTTCCTCGTGTACAAATCGGCGTTTGAATAAAAATTCAGCTATATAAAATCTATAATGTTCTACCGATGTCCCGAAATGTGGAATATTACTTCGCATATCTCGCCAAATTCTTTCGATGTTTTGCGTGTGACAATTAGTATGAGGATCTACGAAATTTTCGTTGTGATTTACTGTATGGTGAGTGTAACCGTGCATATTTATGTTGTTATATGCCTTCATTTTTTCGTGAAGAGGGAGCAGGGGGGAGGGGCAAAGCTCCCCCCCTGCCTACACGCTACAACACAAAAACGTACACGGTGTCGGAAAATAAGGAAATAAGCTTGTTTATGATATTTCTTTTGTTTATGATTTTTTAACGAACAACGAGCGACGGCTAAAAGTTGCAGATTGGTGTTTAGGAAGGTGTCCTTGACAACATATATGTTAAGGTCATTGACCTCTGAAGGTGCTCCGTTCTTCTGAATATTTACCATTTTTTTAAATCAAATAATATTTTTTTAAATGTAGGATATTTTTTTCTCAGTGTAGCTGCAATTTTTCTATTCTGTTGTCCTATGTGCGTTTTTTGCTACTGTCTTTCGATATTACGAAGCATGCACATTCCGGCGCATCTTTACACGCGCATTCTTATATTCCACACTCAAGTTTCTTTAAGATTGTGTGCTATCGCATTTATCACGCGTAAACAATTACACACTTAATTCTATCTATTATAGCATGCGAGCAACTGGAGTCAGCATATACTTATCTCGAATAAAGTAAACCAAATATTTACGCGAGAAAATAGGTAAAGTGCAATTTGCGATGGTAGAAGTCCAAAATATTAACAGAAAAATATTCAGTACAGAAGTGTTTATTCTCTCTCTCTCTCTCTCTCTCTCTCTCTCTCTCTCTCTCTCTCTCTCTCTCTCTCTCTCTCTCTCTCTCTCTCTCTCTCTCTCTCTCTCTCTCTCTCTCTCTCTCTCTCTCTCTCTCTCTTGCATATGCATGAACGATCGATATCAATGACCGACAAAAGTAAATACATTTCAGGCAGATAATGCATCGGGACGGTAATTGCCTGTAAAATAATTCGCGCTCTCTATTCTGGTAATTGCGCAGAGATGGTAATTAATAAGAGATTGCTCCTTGATATTGTCTTCTTTAGAAGAGATTAATATTTTATAAATGTAATGCGCCTTAATGTGACCTGTTACTACGAAATATAAATTCAAGCGTTAACTTTTCGAGCGTCTTCATTCAATTTTTACTCGCGATTAACTCTAGGAGCTTTTACGTTAAAAGCACTGCGCTCGCGCAAAGAAATATTTTCTTCCTTTTACCTTTTACTTTTTCCTTCAAGTTTTTAAGGTACGCAAATAAGAACAAACATTCTGAAAAGACAAAAAAAACATTTATTTATCATATTGTTATAATTGTGTCGTAACCGATATATACCAGATCGGCGTATTATTGATCGCAAAAGCGCTGAAAAGAGGCGAATTTTCATGCCAATTGAAAGTGAAAGCTTTATTCACTTCTACCCAAGATATAAGCGGCACTTTATAATTTCGTAAAATTTGTAAAAGTCTCTTATGAGTCCCAGAGAGACCATTATAATCACCTCATCGTTCAATATACAGAAAGGGCTATCTGTCTTCTCTCTCCAACATTCTTTAATGATATAACGCGCCTTGGAATGTATCAAGCTCCATGTTCTTTGCATTATTATTATGTCGCTCGCATGACAAGATACATACATATGCGCATGTATATTTTTATCTTATTTACCTCATTATGTGCGTTTACTATCGCGTCAGTATTTCTCATTTTTTTGCGAGAAAATTAATTTGCAAGTTTTAATTGTATCTGGTTGACATAAGAATTACAAAACAAGCAAATATATTCTCGTCTCAAGTCGAGACAAGACGTTTTGTGTTGTTCTTTGCTCTCACCTTTGTCGAGCGATCTGGCCAAAAGGATTGTCGGTAGGATCAGGAAGACCATGTACCACGAGAGCCGGTCCCGCATCCTCGCAAGGTTCCAAGTCCTCCTGAAAAAAAGAGAAACATCCATGGTTAGCGTATTCACTGTATTCGACTTGCAACACCTCACGCGTGCTCACTTTTGTCACGTTAATACAAAAATCTTTATTTATGATATAATATATACACGGAGAGCGGAACTTTAGTTCGTACGGAGTACTTAAAATTAGTTTAACGTATACCAAAAAATCGGTCAGTAAGCGTAAAATATTGCGCGAGAACAGAACAATAAAGAAAACAAGTGGGTTTCTTTTTTCAAATGCGCATACGAAATTACAGGTTGATCTACCGTGCTGAATTTCCCGCGAGCTACCTTAGTTATCAGCCGTTTGCAAGATTTACTGAACTTTATCATCAGCGATTATTTTATATTGACGACAAGGAATCTGCTTTTCGTAACGTCCGTAATTGTTTTTCAGCTTTAACAGTGATATAACGCAATGTATACCGTGAATTAATTTGAATACACACATTTTTCCGCTATAACATTTATATATTTCCTGCTATAATTTCATATTTATTTCATAAGCAAAATATTGAAATTATGTTAATTTCTAAAAGCGAACTGTTATCGAATATAGTTAGCAAAAGAATCAGGCCACAATTTTTAATCAACGAATTAACTATCTTTCTAATCTATTTATTGTGAATAGAAATGAATAAATAAATATATTTTAAGTATGTAAATCCGTCTTCTGTTATAAAATCAATTGAAAATGAATAAATATTAAAAATTATAAAGAAAGATAATATTTGTTTAATAAAAGGAGGAAAATCCGCGGTTGAAAAATCTTAATTGATGGAGAAAAAGGGCTATACAAACAGGATGCTGGGTGTTTTGCAATAAATTAAGTGCAAGTTGATTGTTTCCCAAACATTTCGACAATTTATTTTTAAGTCATCCTCAGTGGGACTCTGAATACAAGGATAGGCAATTATATAATTATAAGAATGTAAATACATTAGTGTTTTAGAAGTAAGAAACCAAGAATAAAAGATTTTTTAGTAAAACGCATCTTAAAATGATAATAGAGTACAACCACAATTTGTTTTAACAATGAAAAAATTGTCAGAAAGATATAGTCAAATGATAAGTGTTCAGTTGAAGATTCTGTTACGTCCTGTGACTCCACGGTTTCCTTCTTCACAACGAAATATGGGGAACACTCGGCAGAAACAAGTTTTATCTTAAACAAAACGCGGGAGATAAGACGCGGACGAAAAAGAAAATTTTCAGATGGAGAACAGGAGATCAATTTGACAAAATACGTGACGCTAGAAATTCGGTGCACACAAAAACGAAAACTGCGCTCATCAGCGAAATAAAATAACAAATCAGGGAAATGAAAGATTCAAGACACGCTCCGCTGCCGAACAAATGCCAGGCATATAGAATAACAATCCACATGTACTGATAGGCAAAATTAATAAATCTTCTTATCTCCAGAAGGGAAGTTTTCATAACAAAAGGCGGACAGGAACGCTCGCGAGACACTAATAAACAATTCCTACCGGATAAAAGTTATCTCCATAGTTTTAAATACCAGATGCAAAGCGCGGGAAACACAGATACTGTCGACTTTAATGAATCTTTAGAAAATTAGAAATCACCACCGTTTTCGATGGAAACAGGAGAACCGATTGGATTGAAAGCCCCCGCGTCTAACAAAAATCGTATATAAAGCGACATTCTCGCGAACAAAAGCAGAAAAAATTTGACCTCCATCGCGATTTAAACTCGAGATCAAGCAATATTGAAATAGTGCCGCTCGTGAGTGCCGTGGGAGTGACGTCCACGTAAGTGCCGAACGCTTAGCCGGCTCACTACCAAGGACCGAATAGGTCCTCCCGCCGAATTAGAGGGCACCAGGGGAACGACTGACCACTCTTACTAGAAAACTCTGCAAGTAGTAAGTGCTAGATTAAGTATAATTCTGAGATTCCATAAATAACAACAATCAAATTATGAGAACTAAAGAATTCGCAGTTGAACCCGCTCGCGATAAAAATTAAAATAATAATAAATCCCTTCCTTGCTTCTTCGATCGGAAGATTTATCCGCGGCGTTGAACCGTTTAGGATGGCATCCGATTCTTGACTTAACTCCGTTCCTACTCTAGATTTTCTAAAATTACGATTATTACATTCAGCCCAAGAATTAACTGCGAGTTCACTCAAATAAACCAATCAATTATAATCTCAATTATATTAATAAACTCATCAATTGATTGTCATTTAAGTGGGAGCTCGCAAGCGACCGTTCCGCGCAATGATTAAGACTCGACGAAATCGACGGAACCGAGCCTTGCGACAGGCAGCCTAACACAAGCAAAGTCAAATAAGCCTTTTGAAGCCGGACTTCTTTCAAACCTTGCAGTAAAATCTTGCGTCAACTCAAACTACTCATCCACATACCACACACACACATATACGCAAACAGACTTGCCACCCGCGCACTCGCCTGCAAATTACACTCACTTCTCATTTCTAAACACCCTCTACGCATTCCGATACACACAACACGTACCACGATGCCGATTTGGTACGAATCCCTCTCATATTTCTCCGTGCCTTCTGCGGACAATCCTGAGCAACATCAAATAGACTCTTCTCTTCCTTGCAAATCCATCCCTCCACCCCTTCCCGCAGCAGCAGATTCCGATCCGGAAATAAAGATAGAGTATGAGTACTTAGCTCCTCGTCCTCCCCCCTCTTTGACCGCTGACAAAGACAAGCTAGAATTGATAAATATAGCCGACATCTCTACATCTTCTCCTGCTAATCTTTTGTATCCGCGTTCCCCCTTGCCTCCAGATCCCGTATCTTACTTTATGCATCATGTTCCCCGCTTCCCTCGATCTAATTCCCCTATCCCTCCAAATAGATACGCGCTAAATTTTATCTCGATTCAACCCGACAACCTTCAACGACAAGTATCCTATCTTTCCCCTTCCGCAATAATTCCTGTCATTTTCCCGAACTTCTGGTTTCATTACATTGTATCTGTCCAATTTTTCCATCATTATTATCCTCCGTCGTCCGCAGTAATAAAAGAACTTCTCTAAACTTATCATCGCCTTACCACGAACCGGCTACCCACATACATACACATGTCAAAACAGTCAACACTTGTAAGTACCGCCGGAGACCCCTAAACACATACACGTCCCCATTCATACACACATCCTCTTCGGTCTCCGCATGATGACCCGTTGTAATTTGTAAAATCCGCACTTGACATCTCTCACACGTTCGTCAAAGTAAAATTAATGTACCATGGCTACGAATAAAATAAGCATTTATCTGCAAAATTAATAATTTTCTCTGAGACCTCTCATTCACACATCTCCATCCTCAACGATTGCACGGTCTAGTCCTTAGTCTGTGGAGTAAACGCTTCAGACTTAAAAAGGAGATCACCGAGTGAGAATTTATAGGACGGAGTAATATCGGCGCGTGCCATTGACCCGTCCGTGAATCTAAACAATCTCGCTCGGCCCGCACACAATTGGATTCCCGTATCCTCTGTGTCGAACATCTTGAAACTACGTTCAGCTGTTGAGTGTCATCACAGCCCGACCGTATCTATAGGCCAGGACGTAACAATTAGTTAAAACTGAGATCGGGCTGAAAGTCAAATCGTACAAAATAATAAATAGCTTATATGTAAATGCTCCATCTACATGATATATGTGACATTAATATTCTTTTAATTTATCTAAGATCGGTAAGTATGAGTTGTTTAACAATTCGATATCTTTCGTTATGTTTAAACTGTTGTTTTGAAGTTTAATGTGTATCATTTCTGATGTTAATCTTTTTGTATAATTGACTTCGTTATCTAATATCTGTACTAAATCCCATTTAAAAACATGTCCTGTAGTAACGCTGTGTTGTGCGATAACAAAATTATGATTGCTATATTTAATATAATTTTTGTTTTTTTAATCTAATGTTCCATTATCTTTTTGGCTTACATAATTAGAATTGCAAGAGTCACATTAAATATGATAAATTACATTTTTTTATTCGTAAGTTGGTATGTTTTGTCTTTGTGTGTTTTTATAAATTAGGTCAACTGATTTATAAATTCCTGTAAAATAATCTAATGTTATGATTATTGGTTTTAAATATATTACTATTCACACATCAAAAAATCCTACACATATAGAATGATAAAGTATTTTATGGGTTCATTTTTTATGTTATCGTCATGTTGTAATTGGCCTAGCTTGTCATTTAATTTGGAAACAAACAACTGTCTCAACCTTCTGTTGATAATGTTAAAAAGAAATTCTATTGAATAACTTGCTAAAAACATACGTAATTTTGTGCGTGCGTGCGATTTGACTATATAATATATGGACTGCTAGTAGCTAACTTCAGACGTGTCGCCAAGCTGCAAACGTATAAGCTCCGCCCCAGTCAGTAATTTTCTACAGAAGTGGGAAGACTTCTGTAAAAATGGCGTCAATGGTGAAATCAGCGTAAAAATACCGGTTACTGTTTTGTGCATTTACTGCGTAGTTAGTTTGCTATTGACATGTTTATGCTGAGTTTGATTTTTTTCTTCATCAATAATGTATCTATAAATGTGTAATGCTTTGTTTATGGATAAAAATACGGCAACTTCCAACCAATTTGTTTGAATTTCTTGGCATTTACTGACTGGGGCGGAGTCACAATAAATTGCACTTCGATATCTCAGCCAACTTCAGCTCGGCGACACCGGGCATATGCTGTGGCATAGTAAAAGTGGGGAAACTAGAAGTCCATACTTATATAGTCAAAGTGCGTGCGTGTGTGCGTGCGTGCGTGCGCGCGTCCTTACGAGAAAGAACTACTGGCAGTAATATATTGCGGCATTGGTACGAAAAAATTACTGGCATTCTGTAATTGCCGATAATATTCAGTAATATTCTCAGTGATTCCTGTAATACTTAATAATATTCTTATGTGATTGTCAGTAATATTTACATTATTGACTTTATTTATATGTAATTGGCAGTTCTTTTTTGTAAGGGCGTGTCTGTGTGTGTGAATATCTAATTGCTCGATTGCATTATTCGCATATCACACATTTACAATACTATGCGAGCTAATCTCCATAAAAAATGCTTTAGCATTTCTACACATTATCTGATTGTCCAACTTCTATGCATTTATAAATAATTACAGCATACTATTATTGCAGAGCAAGAATTGTAAAACTCAATGAGTAAATATTTAGAAAAAGAAGCACCTTCGGAGATCAATGGCTTTGACATATGTTGTCAAGAACACCTCCCTAAACAACAATCTGAAGATTTTAGCCGCTCGTTGTTTGTTAAAAAATTATAAACAAAAGAAGTTGCGTCAATAAACTGTTATTTTCCGACACCGTGTACATTTTGTTTGTGTTGTAAGCGTGTAGGCAAGGGGGAGTTGCGCCTCCCCTCAGGAAGAGGGGCTTCACTCATCCTCCCTGCTTTTCTCTCGAGAAAAAATGAAGAATTCGATCAAGCGTCGCTTTATGTCAAGATACTTTCCTTTATTGTTTGCAATATTTTACAATGTTAGATATGTCTTTTGTTATAGCAATACATTATAAATATTCGTTGGTTTGCAATTTGCTATTATTTAATGGGCAATTTTTGGACATTATTGAGAAAAATTTGTCTATGCGTTTGCGTATAACTTTTTTTGTTACACAAATACTTTATTAGTCGATCTAAATCGTACGTCAAATGAAAAAATTCGTGTAGAAACATGTTTAACGCTTGGTCGCTCACGGAGAACTAAACAACGTCAATGTGTTGAGAAATGTAAACAAAGCTACAAGGCCACTTAACAAGACTACTTTGTTTATGTTTTTCTTGTTCGTGTTGTAAGCGTGTAGGGTAGGGGGACTTACCTTTTCGCAAACCACGTACATATCATAGACTTATATAATAGACGGAACATTCGTGTAAGAAGAGCTGAAGCTTCGTTAAAAGAGACAGAAATAGTCGTGGAGTAGTTCTTTTCTTTTCTAGCAGTGAGTCGATTGGTGGCCGCGGCAGGCCGAGAGAGTGGCCGAGAGCAACGAAGATAGACGTCCGAAAGTAAGTTGAGAGTGATAGTAAAAGGTGATAGCATGCATGTAGCATGTATAGACTTGTTGAGAGACTTGGCAGGAGCTAACAATTAACACTAACAATTCGTTTTTATAATTTTTTAACATATTTTTTTAATTTAAAAATTTTCTCTAAATTAAGCTATCTTTAATTAACAACAGTTGTTTCTGCTTTAGTGTAACCAACTGTTGTTGTTTCTCTTTAAAAACATAAATAAAATAATAAAAAAATTATATCTATACAAGACTCGAATCTTTACAACCTCTCGAGCACACAAGTCAAAAGTAATGGCCTTTTACGCCTAAGCATAGACTTATATGTCTATGCGCTTAAGGTGATTGGTCCCCCACCGCTCTTATTGTAAGAGAGAGAGACAACTACTCCAGCACTATCTCTGTCCTTTAATGTTGTCTTTAACTTCGTCATATAAATGTTTCGTTTATTATATAAGTCTATGCTTACAACATATCTAAAACGCAACGAAATCAGTGGGATGTGGCCTAAAAAATACATATTAACCAAAATTAAAAATCGTAGCGATTTTTGCGAAGTTTGCTCGATTCTCTAAACAATATCAAGAGAGTTAGCACAAAGGATGCAATGAGATTTATCGGGTACTCAGTATCTTGATGTGGACTTTGGAAAATTTGCAGAGCAAAGTGAAACGCGTCAACGAAGAGAACTAAGTTCACGTCGTCGTCGTCGGTTCCTTTTTCTCAGTATAAGAGAAGCAAAAGTCAAAGAGATCTCTTTTAGCAAGAATTTGCCGCTTCCATTAGTCGTAACAACCAACCAAGAGGCTCGGGAGTAAACATGTACTGGAAAACCGAATACTACCCAGACGGCACATAATATCATTTGATTGTAGAATGATATCGTTTTTACGTTATTTTCGTGATGTCATGAGATATTACATCCCTGAAATATCACACAGATATTCTTCTAAGAATATTAGTACTGTTTTCTTTCAAGTATATCTCAAAGACATCGCTTAATGTATAGGAAATTTGAATGCAGTGTATTACACTCCCGTGATATTTTTATATTTTTG
>NW_018021066.1:74319-78681 GCF_002006095.1 Pseudomyrmex gracilis
ATTTTGCGCGAGATATGAAAATCAATTCTCAAGTTGCAATTTATACATTGCACTGCAATATTTTTATTAAATAATAATTAAAATAAATAATAAACAAAATGTGTACAATAGCTCAAGAATAAGTAGATAAAAACAATTATAATTTAGTAAGAAACTAGTGGTCTCGCGGACTGAGTGCAGGGGCTGCGGATATGGGCTTGCGGAGATCTCGAGTTCAAATCTCACTAATCACTTTAGGATTTTTCAGGTCCGGTCCCTTTCAATGGAGTTCATCGGTTGATCGGCGAGCTGTATCAGGCCTTCAAAAACTAATTCGAGTGAAATCTCGAAATTCCCCTAATTTTTAAAACTTTTGCAAGAGATATCATTTGCATGTTTTTGATGTGGACATTAGCAGTCTCAGGCATATCCCTGAGATATTATTTGAACATCATTACTCGTTCGAAAATGTCTCAACGAGATATCTTTTGCACATTCAAAGTCTCTGTGAAATATCTTCAAGACATCTTAAATACATCATTGTGCCGTCTGGGTATTAGTGTGTCAATGGCAAATGCTTTACTATAGCATGCGCGGCCGTGACTCAGGAATACTTTATCGATACACTTAACGTCTGTAACAGGTCGCCTTTGAACATTCATGGAAACAATAATCTGAAAGAATTTATTTTTACAAACGAAAACGTGCATATTATCACTGGATTTTCTCCTCTTTGCCACACGTATTCTGAAAGAAGTTGCGATTTTTCGAAAAAACTTTTAGAACGCGGAGGTTCAAATTACTACTAAAGCATCCAAGCTTGATAAATAAGTAGCACAGTCAGAATTCTCTAACTTGAACAATAAATTCCGTTTTGTTGCAAATATCTCTTTCGCGCTTCACGCTCGCTTGGAGTTCACTTTTGACTTGTATCTTAATTAATTAAAAGTTGCTTCGTGGTATTTCATTACTATTTACAACTTATATTATATAACGCCTTGCTCAGTATATATTCACGTAATTATTAAATATATTTTATATCGCTTTTTATATATGTGTTGGAAACATTCAAAATTAATTGCGCACCGAGTATTGCAAAGCGTCACACTTCTTACGTCGTGATGATGTTTATTCGAAATTAGAAGAGTATTCTTATCGATGTTTCTTGTTTTCATATAATTCATCAGAATATTAAAATGAATCTATTGATATCTATCGATCGGAGCGTGACAATTCACTAAGCGTTTGTCAAGATTACGCATAACAAAGCATCGTCATCGTGTCTACTTGCTACAAGAATTAAACACAAATTGTGAATTATTGCCGAACCTCGAATCTATTTATACGTCAATGATAGGATGTTAGTTACGTCTGTTCTCTCGCTAATATTGACATAATGTTAATATTCCAAAACCCTGATCTATTATTCCATTAAACATAATTTCATGCGAGGAGAAACGTTTAGAAGCGAGCACATACGATAATTTCGAGTGTCGTTCGATCGCGCGAACTTCTATGCCGAGACAATGATGGGAATTCGAGCCCGCGCACGCTACCGTTTTTCCCCCTCTACTTACGCACACATAGACGCTCGGTTCATCCGTGTAACTCAGCAACACCGACGGATAGACCGAGCGTCTATGTGTGCGTAAGTAGAGGGGGAAAACGGTAGCGTGCGCGGACTCGAATTCCCATCACTGTGCCGAGATCAATCTTTCTTTGTGAATATCTACGCGTCACCTGGTGAGTTCTCAGAAAAACTTTTTTTTGAAGCTCGGAGTTTAAATTGCAAGCGAGCAAAATCGGCTGTCATAAGAATTTTCTGAGCAAAAGCAAAAATAATTTCTAAAGTAAGCATATCAATGATCCAGACCGACAGAAAATAGGATTTTGCGGGAACGCCGGAAGAATCCGGAGATGTTAACCAGCTGGGATTTGAAACAGAGAAACTTTCATCGGTTAGCGAAAGTTCTGTGTGTTTCTCTGGGAAATTTAATCGCGCCGAATAAAAATTTATTCGTTCCGGATGAGGTCGATTGGCGAACGGAAAACCGGAGTGTTTTAAACTTTTATTTCCAAAAAGCGGAAAGGAAATTTTAGCGCTGTCGAACAAAACCTCTCGTCCAGCATTTATAATGCACGCGCGCTAACGTGATTATATCTGAATAAATAAATAATTTACTGATTTAATTACGGATTTTAATAAGAAATGTGATGAAAAACAAAAATTCATTTGTTGATCTTTTTTGGCATTGCCAAAAATTAGAGGAAAAAGAAAAGAAAAAAAGAAAGATTAATTATAATAATATAAAAGATGTAAAATTACTTTTTATTTCCAATTTTTTTCTACAAGTATAAAATATAATTATATAAACGTTAATATATTGTAAGAATTTATAATTTCTTGACTAAAGTTCGTCGGGTCCGATTTTTTTATTTCGACAGGGTCGTTATTACGACAGTTAATATTTAAATTCGACACAATCAACTTGCCAACACGACACGACCGGCAAAATCACACAAAGTCTCAAAGTCATCTATGTTTTCACGACACGAACCAAGGGGAACAATGCTCGCGACACGACAACATCAAATATGTATTTCAACGACATTTAGCGGAATTAATCAACAAACTCACACACTCTTCTCCTTTACTGGTTTAACAAGTAATTTATTATACAAAAGAGAATTGAGTTGTAACAATTCGACATCGGCAACAATTAACGACGATTCGGCGGAGATTATCCCGACCTGACAATCTCGACTTCGACTTTCGACACAACGACTTATTTCGACTGTTCAGATCGCCGGTTTTAACCAGAGTCTCTCTCCCACGATCCCTTCGCCGGCATATGCCTCTCGTTTTACGATTATCGAGCGATCACTCCTTTTCCACGTGATTTAGGCGATCACAAGTCAGCGCAGCAACATGCGCGTCGATCGCGGCCACCCGGTATGTGGCGCCGCCGCACAGCTGATATCTTACAATATATTTCTCTTTATTATCAATCAAAACAACTTGCCTACTACTAGTAGGCTGCGGTCCGTTTTATGCTTAAGCACACATGTATCTATAGTATACGTGACATATACTATAGATAAATGCGCGATTAATGCGCATGAAACAGACCGCCGTAGTCTCACTACATATGCTACTTTCTAATAAAAAAAAAGGATTGTTTTTTGTATTAATGAGTATTACCGACATCATAACAACAATGACTTTTTTTCAAAGAGAGTTTATTTTTCAAAGAGTTATTAATATTTATATTACTATAGTATAATAAGTTTATTAAAAGTTTATTTTGTATGTATATCAGGAAAATGTTTAATATAACATTGATTTGGTAAATATTCAGACAAACGGAGCACCCTCGGAGGTCAATTGATTTTGACATATGTTGTCAAGGGCACCTCCCTGAACAACAATCTGAAGGTTTTAGCCGTCGCTCGTTGTTTGTTAAAAAATTATAAACAAAAGAATTATCATAAATGAACTTATTTTCCTTATTTTCCGACACCGTGTACGTTTTCGTGTTGTAAGTGTGTAGACAGGGAGGCTGCGCCCCCCCCCCTCCCCGCAGAGGAAAGTGTTTTGCTTCTCCCCCCTGCTCCCCCTCGCAAAAAAATGAAGAATTCAATCACATGTCGCTTTATGTCAAGAGTGTATGTACACAGCGCGTCATTGAATCGCAGAATAGGCGCGGGGATTGGAGGGCAAGCGAGCCGTACGATTTGTACGGCGCTTGTTGGCGAGCAACCGCCCCGCTTGCTCTCCGATCCCGCGCTGATTCCGCGATTCAATGACGCGCTGTGTACACAGCGCGTCAGGAATTCGAAGAGTAGGCGCGGGGATCGGAGGGCAAGCGGGCCGTACGATTCGTACGGCGCTTATTAACGAGCAACCGCCCCGCTTGCCTTCCGATCCCGCGCCTACTCATCGAATTCCTGACACGCTGTGTACCCATAGACTTATATAATAGACGGAACATTCGTGTAAGAGGCGCTGAAGCTTCGTTAAAAGAGACAGAAATAGTCGTGGAGTAGTTCTTTTCTTTTCTAGAAGTGAGTCGATTGGTGGCCGCGGCAGGCCGAGGGAGTGGCCGAGAGCAACGAAGATAGACGTCCGAGAGTAAGTTGAGAGTGATAGTGAAAGGTGATAGCATGCATGTAGCATGTATAGACTTGTTGAGAGACTTGGCAGGAGCTAACAATTAACACTAACAATTCGTTTTTATAATCAAGAGGCACGGTAGTGCCTCGCGCCAAGTTCACGCGCAACGAAGTTGCGTCGAACTGTGCGAGGCACACTGTGCCTCTTATACGCGAAAATCATGCATTTTAATGGAGGGGAGATTTTAAATCAGCTATTTTTCAATAACG